>NW_018164616.1:2258047-2264797 GCF_001263595.1 Phalaenopsis equestris | reverse complement strand
CACACTCAGATAATTCAAGTGAATTGTAGAGACACAAAAAGGTTTTTGTGAAAATAACTTGAGAATGGGGAAAAACTATGGGGTCTGGCCTAGTTGAAATAATGCACTGTTTAATAGTGATTTCACAAACCCACTTTTTTTCCAAGTTAGGGAAGATTGAATTGCAAAATTGATGTAAAATGATATTTCTGAAATAATATTTGTAATGTGGCCGTGAAATCTATAGTCGATTATTACGTAGGAAGTAGTACACTGTGAATATTGTTGATGGTGGTTGCAGTGTCAGCTTGTCATAGAAGTCATAGTTGAAAGTCATGGTAGTAGTTTATTATATAGGTCGTACATGGTTGCTTCAGAAGCGTCCATTCACCACAAAGGTCGTAATATAGAGATGCAATAACATCCATAAGCTGTAGAGGTCATAGTTGGAAGCTGCATCAACTATGAGTTGTGTAAGCCGTGGTTGGTCACAAGGACCATAGTGATGAGATGTAATGACGTATGTAAGTCATAGAGTTAGTTCTTATAGACATGGTGTATGAATAAGATACAGGAAGACTATCCTACCATAATCATCAACCATGCACAAGATGTTAACATAACTGAGTTGTCGAGGTGGCAACAATGGTTGTCCCTTAGCTTGAAATGCATCTTTTAAACTTGATTTATGGATGAGACATGAGATGACTTCCCTACTACAATCATGCCCAGAGTGATAATGTGAACGATTTTTAAGCCACAATGATGGTTTCCCTCATACTAAAAATTCTTTTAAAGTCATCTTTTTTGTGACTTTCATCCCTTTTTGTAAAATTAAGAAGGGTGAGAGAGGTTTTAATAATCCTTCTCTATTAGTGTGATATGTATCATTTACAAATAAAGCAGGGGTTGGGCATCTCAACTTCAATACTATGTTGAATAAGACTTTTTTTTCTCATAGATTGAGCCAAATTATTGCGTTTCTAATGATTCATGGTGGTAGAGTAATAAATTAGCGTCTTAGCGTTGCGCGAGGATCTAACACGCACACATACAATAGAGAAGTAACATGGGACAACATGATTTCTTACGTGAAAAACCCCCGAGAGGGACAAAGCCATAAAGTCTAGCCCATTTGAAGTAATCCACTGTTGTTCTGAGTTCATAAGTCCACTCTTCTCCTGAATTACGAAAGATAGAATTACAAAATTAAAATAGTAGTCCAATTTAAATAGTTGTGATTGTACCACTACAAATGTAATTTTTTGTGGATGTAATAGCCTCATCTTGTCATAGAGACTATAGTTGATAGTCGTAGTGATGGTGAGCTATATAAGTTGTTGTTGGTAGTTTCATGAGTGATGGTTGGCAACACACGTCATAGTGGAGAGCTATATTAACATTAATTGGCCACCAAAGTTATAGTTGGAATTACAGTGAGCCACGTAGGTAATAGTTGGAAGCTGCATAAATTGTGAACTATGTAGGCCATAGTTGGTCAGACAGAGCGTAATAGTGAGTTGCGATACCATCAGTTGGCCATAAAGGCCATAGTGAGGGGCTTTAATGATAACAGTCAGCAACATAGGTTCTCGTAGGCCAGAGTTTAGAGCTACAATAACATTTGTAGACCATAGAAAATGAAGTTGAGAGCTATGTGAGCTGTGATTCACCAAGCTTATAGTTGTTCACATAGATCGTGGTGAGCTGCAATAACATCAATAAGCCATAAAAGCCAAAGTTGAGAGCTACAAGAGTTGTTAGCCACGTAGGTCGTAGTGGTGAGTTACAATAGCATCTATTGACCACAAAATTTAGGGTTGGAAGCTCTAATAATGTCCATAGACCATAGATGTGGGTGTTGAGAGCTGCAATGTCATTCATAGGGCAAACAAATTGGAGTTGTTAATTGCGTGTGTTGTGAGTCACGTAGATCATAGTTGGTCACGTATGTCGTAATGGTAAACTGCAATAGTGTCAGTTGGCCTCAATCATCATAGTAGAGGACGAGCGTCAGTTGGCCACCAAGTTCCAAGTAGAGGGCTGCAATGTCAACGAATGTACATTGGATCTGTGGTGCATTGTTACACCATATTCAACTTGCATTATTATACCGTCTTTGGATTGCATCATTACATTACATTCAGAGCACATATTTGCTCAATAGGATACTTCGTTACTCCATCGCGTACGTTGTCATTATGTAGGTGCTTTACATTGCAAATGTTTCTTTACTTGGCAATTGTGAGGTTAATTATTTTGAGTGGTACTTTGTTGGCGATGAGGAGGGGGCTGCCGACGATGGTCGAGGGCAGCTAGCAAGCAGTACGTGGTCAATTGTGGTTGGTAACTATGGTGGCAGGAAGTGTTCGTCGGGACTTCGAATCTAGAATGACTCTAAGATTCTCCTCCTCTTTCTGATCCAACTCTCGGTCATCCTCCTCATTCATGAAGTGAGTAGGACTCTATTTATAAAGTTTATGAGTGTCATTCCTTGTAAATTAGACAAAAATACGAACAACTCCATCAGACGACCTAGAGCAATTTTCATAATCAGATGAAGTTTTGCGCGTATTTAAGTGTCTTAATTATATCAAAATTGAATGATATTACACTCATTGGATTCGTCTCATAAAGACGTTTGCTTTGACTATAAACTTGTCCTATTTGAATTCTATTTGGTCCTCCAATTAACTGTCCAAAGCTCCAAAAAATGGTTTAATAGCTTGATCCGAGCTTGATTCAACTAGGATTAACCCAATTTTGATTTCATCGAGTTTCTCTCGTCGAGTCAGTTAGTTTGACTGTAAGTTTACATAAATCTTAGCTCCAAATGATTATTAATTCTAATTCTAACATTTTTTGGGTCTCAAGATTCTTGATGAAATTTTCTGACAACGTATCAACTTGAAATGATAGAATGCAGCTCTAAATTTAAGTAAATTAATAGAGATGATAAAAATAAAAAAAGTATAGAACTCAATTTTTAGAAGCTGATACATCACTAGATCTTGCATCTGTTCCTTAATGAACTCATTATGATGCAATTATTTTGTCAACGAGATAATTAGATAAAAGATAAAGATAATCACGTTCACCGCCAAACCAGCGGACGCGGAGAGAAAGCTCGTGCACCATTAAAAGCTGGCTCACCTTGACATACACTTTTTTGTTTTGGAAGCAACTTTCATACTTTGGATCTCGTGCGAATTAAAGGGACAAAATATGGGGACAAAAAAATTCAGTCAATATATTTTAGGTGTTAGATATATAAATACAAAAAAAATATGATGATATGTATGTATGTCTTTTTCTCCATTAAATATGTCATATTAATATTGACTGAATTTTGGTTGACCAGCCCCAACTCAATTTGGCATCTTCTCATTAAGAGCCCAACGAGTGCGCAGATTAAACTTCCAAGTTATTTCTCTATCAGCTTTCCATTTATTTAACATTTTTATATAAAAGCGGCCCCCTCCCTGACCACTTAAGATGTACATTTATACAACCTAATTTCTATGTATTTATGTATCTAATAGCTAAATTTAACTGTTCATATTTATAGCATTTTAATTATGTATGGAAAGATATGTCATCTTTTAAAAACTAAAATACATATATTTTTGATGTGATATAAAATATTTAAAAATTATAAATGTAAAAAGACAAATTTTAGAAGGTAGGCATGCAAATTGCAAGGAATTGGATCGTATTTATGTAAAAGCCCCTAATTAGTGGAAAAAGACGTGTATATAAGGCGTAATATGTTTTGCTGAAAGTCAGGTCCAAAAGTTGTGTTTTCGTCTGGAATTAAAGAAAGACCAAAGAGGTTCTCATCATAAGAAGTAGAATTATCAATATTTGTTATTTTATGAGTTGAATTAGATATCTAAATTAATTTTAGAGTTCCAACCATTTTTTCCATGAAAAATGGGGTTTTTTTTTTCTGAATTCTTTCTATGTGAATATGTTAACCACAAAGTAATATTTTAATAAGTCATTTTTAAAAGTCATGCATTGGAAAGAGTCTATTTCAGAATAACAAAGGCTTGTTCATAAATTAAACATGTTTAGTAGATTTTTCTTGGTAAGTTGATAGTCAAAGAAGTGCATTGTCAAGAAGAGGTCGATGGATGATAACATTTAACCTAAGGGAAGAGAGATATAGTATATATGCTAAGTAATGGGGGGGATTTTAAAAAAGTTATATTCATCATATATTCTGAAGGAAGCTAGCTTAATGGTAAAGTGTTTTTGTCTGGAATTAAAGAAAGACTAAAGAGGTTCTCATCATAAGAAGTAGAAAAGATTATGTTCTGTTCCTAACGCGAGGGATGGGATAAATCTTATGAAAATGTTGTTTTTTTGTATGGTTATAAAAATCGAATGGAACTGATCGGTTTGACTTGTTAAATCATGAGCAAATCAATTCATAGGTCGATCCAAGCTGAAAATCAGTTCTCCACATAATCAGGAGGTTGAACCAGTGAACTGGTGATCAATAGGGATGGTTTTTAAAGACCAACAAATTCTAATACTGTCCAATTTTGACATTTTGAATTTGATAAGATGATTAGAGATAAGATATTTATATTAAAAATAGAAAAAAAATTGTGTTTCAAAATTTTGATTTAAAATATTATTAAAAATATTCAAATGTGAATTGTCTTAAATTAACATATTAGTTATTAAATCAATAAAAATAATATTATTGCATCATTTTGTTATTATTTATTTTAAATAAAAATAATTTTAATATCAATTATGTCATTCGGTTCAAATCCGGTTGAATTATTAAACCTTGAACCTCTAATTCGAATTTGATACGTCAACTTTAACCACCTTAATTTATTTGTCAACATCCCATGTGATGATCTTCCTATCTAAATTATCTTCAATAATCTCATTCCATGTTGAAGCCGCACATATCAAAAATAGGGTTTATGTACTTCAATGCATGAATACAAAATTGTCATTAGAAATCAAACTCATTAATTCAAGGTTTAAAGCTTTTTTATATGTTTTTTTAATGTTAAGCAAAAAAATTATAAGATTATTTTTTTGAATAAATGCCTTAAATTTTGAGTTAGTTGAAGAATTAAAGAAGATGAAAATTGTAAATCACAAAAATTTTAACAATTTAGAAGATTATTATTGATGCAAGGCATGTACGTGTTACTTTATTATGGATAGATAAAAATCATGAATTTAAAGATCTTGACTATTATGTATTTTTTTTAAGAATTTGTGTCATAAAGTTCGTATATGATTTTTTAACATGCGAAACTTCAGATACACCTCAATAACCACAATCAACTTATAATATGATCAAGCCATGCCCAATTTATGGTGTATTTAACATGGTTCAGTTCAATTACAATCCTATATGCACGTGTATCTATACTTATATTTAATATGCATAATGTGTGTCTATTCATGATATATTATTAATTACATAATATTTATGACTTTCAACTAAATTCTATCTCTTTTATGCTAAAATATTAAGCATCATACAAATGAAAAGGTTTTTAACTAGTTTACTCCCATAATCGGAGCTTGAGCTCGCTAAAACTACACTTTTCTGCACTATGCTACACAATGGAGTGATGGAGTTAAGGCTTCTAAAAGTTTCTCAGAATGAGTACTTGGAGAGTTTAAGGGTAAAAAATGAAATGCAATGTAAGATTTTGATAAATTTATAATTTATTATGTCGGTTAAATTTAATTTATTTCAAAATTTTTAAATTCAATCATTATCTACTTATTTCCACTACAATTACTAGCTTTTTGCCGCTGTTGTACATCATCCATCAACTTAGGATTCGTTTGAGGCAGCTTATTTATATGTATTGCGTTTTCAAAACGACAACATATTGTTTGGTAATTGTGTTCAGTGGGCGGATCCGAAAACACGTGGGCGAGAATAGAGTTATTTTCGAAGGATCACGACCGCGGAATTGACCACGCGACCCGCGTTCCTTTACAAATTATTACCCCACTGCCCTTTTGACCTCGAGCATGCATCCCTCTTCTTGCCATGGCTATGCTATCGATCTCCCTAACCCGCGCCTCTCTCGCCCTTAATATGGCCCTTCTCCACTCCCTTCTTACTTGGTGCTCCAGTTAAGTTTCTCTAAAAGTTCCTATGATTTTTGGCTCTGTGTAATCATATAGACTACATACATTCCTATTGACGTTACTTCGGGCACATAGTTATTAGAGAAAGTTTTACAGGTGTCCGCGGTGGGTAGATGGTCCAGAGAAGTGTGGTCTCTTCTAGTGGGCAGACTATTCGGAAGATTCCATTGCCGATAGTGATCGGAGTTCGATGACATCCATAGAGGACGACGTTGCTCGGGATATACGTCATTTCGATTTTAAAATGAACATTATAATTTTTTTGAATGTAATTTTAATACTTTTTGCCTTTTTTTTTTAATGTACACTTGACATTCACTATTATATGAGGAGTGTATCTTATTTTTTCTACTGTTCTGAAGTGAATTTTTGCTTCTCATGTATCAAATAAATTACTAAGACAATTCAGCTGCAAATAATATTACTGTTCAGGGGTATAATAGTCATTTATCCACAATCAGTTGCAAGTCGTTGTTTTCCAACAACACAAAACAAACAGTCAACCGGCTTATCCGGATCAGTTGCTGATCAGCAGCTGATTTGGAGCAACTGCAATAGATTGTCAATAAGCTGCAGCTGCCCCAGACAAACCTTTAATTCAACAAATAAAAATCATCTCCCATCACA
>NW_018164616.1:2251104-2257947 GCF_001263595.1 Phalaenopsis equestris | reverse complement strand
TTTTTTTTTTTTAATTTTGAGTGGGTTCAAGCACTTAACACGCGGCAAAATATTATTGGAGTGGGATGTAATATTTTTTGAAGTAGCCAAACGGTAAAATTCCCGTTCATAAATCCGAGCCCTCTTGAATTCAATTTTGACTTCTTTTTATGCCCTACTTGCAGATAAACCCTAAAAGCAGGAAACAGACCCGGAGGGTTTTTTTGCAGATCGATCCATGGATGGGGAGGAGGCAAGTAGTGGTGGTATTGACTGCAGGGTAAAGGGAAAGATCTCTTTCGGCTCTCGCGAACCATCTGTCTCCGTTGATCTCACAGATCGCGTCCATCTTCTCCCTTGCGTTATCAAGCACGATGGTGCTTGTCCAGTCTCCCAGTATTTCAAACCGGGAAAGTCGGGTAGCTCATATTTTTTTGCTTAACCAGCATTGGTTTTCCTGTTCGCTTTTTCATACATTTGGTTTGGCATAGATATGGTTGCGGATGGCTCGAACGTGGAGGAGGCGTTTTTCAGAGGGAGGAAACTCCATGGAGTTACTGTTCCGATCCCTAATGGTTACCGCGGTATGTTTTTGGACTGTGCTTTTGTTCTTCGATGTTAATGTTTTACGGATATTTAATTTGATAATCGGAATGTGCTGATATATTTATTTATTACAGGGTATGTTTTGGAGAAAAATAAAATCAAGCAAGGGAGGTGTTCGGAGGTTTTAGAGGGGCATGCAAACAATTGGGCTTCTACTGCAGAGTTTCAAAACATAACTTATTGGAATCATGATAGTCTCCCTTCGAAACATGACCTAGTTGTGCGCAGCTTCCATTGGTTTGCTATTGCTGAAGCCGTGAGTTAACCTCTTTGCCTTTGTATTTTCCAGGGAAGTTGACCTCCATTTTATCATACCGTTAAGTAAAATTCAGTTAAATTTAAGCTAGAAAAATAGGATGAACAAAAATGAGTTCAATAAATGGACTTCCAATATGTGTGGTGGACTATGTAAAATATAACGTGCATATTGGCATTGACCGGCATGATTAACTAAGTTTAGGAGTGAAAAGATTTTCATTCAACATCTGAGTTTTGGTTTTAGGAAATAATCTGAAGATTGAAATTTTGAAGAAGATTGAAATTTTGAATTGGATTTGAAAGATTTTAAAGTTCTTCCCAATTGAGGATCTCAAGAAATTTTGTTTAATTATGTTTGATTTTTACAGTTTAAGACTTTGTTTGAGGATTTAAGTTTTGAAGTTTTAAGATTTGGGATTTATTCATTTGAGGATTTAAAATTTATTTGTTTGAAGTTCAATAATTTGAGGGTTTTGAAAATCATTTATTTGAAGGTTTGAAAATCATTTGATTTAAGGGACTGAAAATCATTAGTTTGAGGGTTTGAAAATTATTTGTTACTTGAACACTTTAGGATGAAAACCTATACAGACTCACATTCAATCTATGAGATAAGCAAAATTATTAAATCAGGATAGAAAGTCTATGTAGATTCATATCTAAATTGAGAGCTAATTGGAAGGAAAGTTTTGATTTGATAAACCTTAACACATTGGGATGAAAAACATATAGACTCACAATCAAACCAAAAGCTGAACACGATGATTGGATCATGATAGATAAACTGTGTAGAGTCATATCACTCCTGAAGCTAATAAAAAATTAGAGATTAACTGGGACAATGGGTCTCCAAGGGGCCTCCTACGGGTTTTAATGACTAAAACTAGTGAGTTGTGGATTTGTTCTACATTAGGTTTTCTTAGCCAAGGCACTGATCAATTGAATCTAACACAGTGAAATAGAATCAATGAGGCTGGAGGGAGAGAAACTCAATTATCATTTGTGTGGGTTTCAGTGACTTAATCAGGAAAAGTTCCTAAGAGGCTGGTTCCACAACTTGTTTCTCATTGGCCAAAACATCATTCTGCTGAATTCGATATTTCAGCATAGTAATGAACCCGACGAGGATTCGGGATGGTACGATGAAGGGCGTGCTCCACCACCGAGGGAATAAACAGGCCTAAAACGTTTAGTCTACATTAAACATAGGCATCACACTCATCTCTCTTCAGTAGGTTTAATTTTGGTGGTTAAGATTGACGCTAATCCCTGATGAGAGATATCTGCTAAAAACTTTACATCCTTCTTGTGACATGAAAGTGTCTATCGGTGGCTTCAATCAAGAAGGTAGCTTGCCTTTGGGATCTTATGTTTTGTAAAACATCATATATAGGAAGCTTGTGCCTGGATATTTCCTTGCCTATGCTTTTTCTTCAGCTTTAACCAGATTGAGACGCCAGGTTGAGACGCTATTTCTGCTATTCATTTGGATTGCATCATTGTATCAAATCTTATCAATGTTTAAATAAGTTAGACTCCATGCAAAGTTATTTTCTTGAACTTTTGACAACAATTTTTCCTTTTCATTAGGTTTAGTAATTTATTTTTCCTTTTGTAAGCATTATGTACATGGAGGGGAAACTCTTATTCCAACCCTCAATAAACAGTAAAATCTACTATGTACATTGATTAATAATATGATGAAAGTATGTTCTCACTATTTCTAGTTGGATGTTTTGATATGGGCATAAATTTTGAATTTCTGATGTCTTTTTTTTTTGTTATTTTATGTATTTCAGATTTATTGTGTTAGGATTACTTTATTCGACGTCATTCAGTCTGCTAGCAAATAATTAAAAGATTAATAGAAATCTATTAATGTTTTCCTAGTAATTTTTATTGTTAGTTTGAAACATGCTATCAATTTGTCAAGAGTTTATTAATAGTTTGTTATTTATTCCATTTATAAATATTTGAATTCCAAGTGATGTAAATAGTTAACTGTATAAATGAATTTTTTCTATCTTTTTTGGAAGCCTTTTTTCTTATTTTGTATTCCAAGGTTTATTTTTTATTAAGTCTGAGAGATGAAGCCCTTTCAAGTGAGGCAACTTTCTTTTCCAAGAACAAGTTTATTTTTTTTTATTTAGTTGCAATTTCTTATTATTTTTCTTGTTTTTCTGTTTTATTATATGTTCTAATGTTTACAAGATTGTTTTGGATTATTCGTCTTTCAAAGTTATGATTTGGATCATATTAAAGCACACTATACAATTTTTAAAATTACCAATTATTTAATAAACCATTGTTTTGGCACAAGACTTTCTATTTTCTCATTTATTCTATTCTTATAATACATGTAAAAGAGCAAAATGAAATATTTAAAAAATACAATGATAATTTATTTTCAATTTTGATACAACTCCCACCTCTCCATCTTAAATTCAGCGATGTTTTGACAACTTGCTTAAAGTTTTGCTTGTGTAGACGTACAAAAACAAACGACAAGTCTTGAATTTTATTTTAGCTAACTTGCTCTGAGTCACAAGATTGTCTATTTAGCACTCAACCCGTTGATGTATAAGCTCATAGAAATAAATTTCATCGTACATTGTTAGGTGTCTCCACTATTCTTAATGCCAAAGACATGACCTTATAATAGTAAATAGTAATGGGAGTGCAAAACAAAATAAGCTTACCATCTTCAATGGCTATCTTTAAGTTGATTATATTCGGATGAATTATCCATGAATGAGAATAAACTTTGATAATAAGTAATATCAGCTATGGATTGAGGGAAATCTTCTTTGGGACTAACTTTGTTTAAATCATGGAAGTTAATGCATACACAAGTTTGGCCATTCTACTTTTGGACCCGCACAACATAGGCTAGCCAAGTGTGATATTTTTTTTTGATAAAGCAGCTTCAATGAGCTTTTTGGTTGCAATAATCATCTGTTTTTATATTTCTAACCTCATCATAGATGGTGGTTATTTATTGGGATTGCACAGACCGAGTCATAAGCCTTTGCATTGCTACCTCTAGAGCTAGACAAGCTATCTCGGTATAATTTCATGCAAAACAATCTTTATTTTAATGTAGGAGCTTCAATAGCTCACGTGCTTCTAACTCAGAAAGCAAGGCGCTACAAAAAGTAGTATAATCGACATATGTTCCCAAGTTAACTTTACAGAGTTTGTCCACAACAGAGTTGATGCAATCTTCAAATATATGTGGAGCCTCGCGGACCATGTTCCCATTGCCATTATCTGAGTTTTTGACCTCCGAAATGATGTCTATGAGATATGAACATGTAATAACATGAATAGTGGCGTTAAAATAACAACATTTCTCAATATACGCCCAAATCCTACACAAATTGAGAAATATTTGTTTGCCAAAATTGGGCCCATTGTCGGATCAAAATGAAGATACTATTGCATCAGACCCAGTTATAGACCATTTTCTTTATTTGTATGAATTATGAACAAAAGAAGAAAAATAAAGAGGAATTGGAGTCATTTTATTGCTTCCTATATTTGATTGTAGAGGACAAATTTTTAGGGAATTGTGGAGATCTACAATATGAAACAATGCTGTGTGCCCACAGTGCTATGGATGTACATAGAAGGTGTGGAACTATTATATGGAATGCTTTGGAACATATGTTGGTTCATGCACACTACTGTATGGTACAGAGGTAGTCTGTTGTTGAAGTGGAGTATGATTACTAATCCTCATGCTTGACATTTGACAAGGAGGTGATTATATATGCCAGTAGCCTGATGTTTGATATTGTGCATTATTGACATTTAATTCATTGCTGACAAGAAGACCTCCAAGTGGTCAAAACATGGTAAAAGGACAAGAGTTGTCATTACTGCTAGGTTATTGCTGGACTGTTTGAAAAGGCAAAGGCCTGATTCCATGAGAAATGGTGATGGGTAAAGAATGGGTTATGGAGGAATCCTAGCACCATGATTGTTTCAAGCCACAGTATTTCTCTCTCTGTTTCTTGCCCCTTCTCGCTTTACATCTACGATAGGGAGGAGAGTCTCACAGCAAACTTAGTTTATTATCCATTGTCTATGCTATAATCTTAAGTCATATTGGTAACTGCACTGATGAGGGTTTATTTACTACTCATTGAGGCATATAATCCTAGCACCATGATTGTTTCAAGCCACAGTATTTCTCTCTCTGTTTCTTGCCCCTTCTCGCTTTACATCTACGATAGGGAGGAGAGTCTCACAGCAAACTTAGTTTATTATCCATTGTCTATGCTATAATCTTAAGTCATATTGGTAACTGCACTGATGAGGGTTTATTTACTACTCATTGAGGCATATAATACTTCGCATCAGCAAACTTTGATATTTCATGCATCATGAATGATTGAATGTCTCCAAGGATGGAATCCTCTACATCATCTTTTAGATACTTCATGCATTGATTAATTGTAGATGAAGCCATCTCATGATTGTACAATCAAGGCCTTCCAAAGAGAACTTTGTATGATGTATTTGCCTTAATAACATGGATCTTTGCCTCTGTATTGAACTCTCTAAATTTTAAGGGCAAGATGCTAGAACAATATGGTCATTGTTCTTGATCATTGAAACTCTTTAACAATGTTTTATTTGCTGTAAGTTTTAAATTTTTTAGGGAAAAACACCTCTGAAGTTTTGGCACTAAGAATGCTAATTAACGCCCTTGGATCTATGAGGACCTTGTTTAGTTTAAGACCATTCATCTCAGCTGTGATATATTAGAGACAATTATGCTTAGAAGTCCTTAAAAGAAGATAATGTTTTGAAAATGTATTGTTGGGGATTTCTTTTAAACACTGAACTATTATAGGGCTTTTGCGACAAAATAAGACTGTTACGTCTAGCTCTATTAATTTCTTCACTAAATTATCTCTTAAATCTAAGGCCATCATAAAAGTTTCTTGTATATTGAGGAGGGATGAGATTTGGCGCTAGTGAGCCGACACATTATAATCCATTTCAAACTATCAACCCCTTGTCTTCTTCTTAAGCTGAGCTTGGGGAGGAGTTAGTTCATCTTGTTGGGTGACAACATTCTTCTCCGTCTTTGTTTGTTCTATCTATGCAGGGAGGAAGAACTTTGTTTGAACATAGTTATACCTCCAACATCGGCTTAAACACAACAAGGGATTCAACATGAGTGAACTTTGATTTGCAGAAATTTTAGAAAATTATATCTTGGTATGAAGAATTACAAATACAATTTAAAGTATGATTGAATTTAAAGTTTATGCCTTAGTTCATTCTGGTTAAATTTATAATTCAGTTGATTTGGCCGAATTTGACATTTACACCATTCATTAAAGTAAAATGTTATAGGCAGGCCATCGTTTGCCACCCTACCAGCCGCCCAACGCCTTGCGGTTGCCACCAAATGCCAGTTGCCGGTCGCCGTCGCCTCCCCCTACCGATCGCCGTCGCTTCCACTGTCGGTCGTCCTCCTTTGCTTGTCGTTAGCCTCTGTCGTCGCCATCGTTTGATGGTTACCATATGCTGTCGGCCATACCCATCCACCTTCCGCCGCCACCTTTCTACCTTTCGCCGCGATGCTCTGTTCGTTGCATTCCCAGATGCGGCAAATGCTCTAGGTTAGTATGACTAGGGTTTGTTGGGTTCTTATACCAAATTGGAAGAATTTGCTAAAAAATTGATCAATTTGTGAAAGAATTGGGCTTATATTTAGTCTTATAACTTTCTTTATAAATAAAACCCTTGACTTCTTCTATATCTCCTATTTATAATTAGGACCCTAAACTATATACAGTTCTCAACAGATCAGATAAGTGGGCCTCTTGGTCTTTTGTCGTGGGTTCTTTGTTGTCGTGTTCCTCTCTTTTGAACCCGTTAGATCTTCTCGGGACCGTGTTGGTTCATTTTTATGTACATTTTTGGAACTTGAACTTTTGTTATTGCAAGGGCTCATCCTTTTTTTTAATTCTTATATATATA
>NW_018164616.1:2247468-2248088 GCF_001263595.1 Phalaenopsis equestris | reverse complement strand
TATATAATATTTTTGTCGCAATCAGCTACAGGTTTTGTAAGCTTTGGTTTTGCTTTAATAATGCAAAAACTTCTGGAATTTCAAACGGCAGAAGCTAAAGCGGAACGCAAATTCGTGAGAGCAGTTGCTTGAGCCAAAAAAATTTTTTTTATGAGCTGCAGTTTTTTTTTTATGAGCAGCAGTTTTTTTATTTTTTTAATAAATGAGCATTTAATGTTCAAAAATTCTTTTGAGCCTATAAATAGGTCTAGAGGGAAGAGGGGTGTTGAGGCGGAGTGTGTGGGTGACGCGTTTAGGGGGAGCGCCGCGACGCGGCACTGTTGTGGGTCGAGGGGAAGCGTCGTGACGAAGTGTGGCGGAGGTGGGTCGCGGCGAAGCGTTTCAGCGGTGCAACGGGGCGACACGTTGCGACGGTGCGTCGGGACGACGCGTTGCGGCGGTACTTCGGGACGACGCGTTGCGGCGGTACTTCGGGACGACGCGTTGCGGCGTTGGGTCAAGGCGAGGCGTCGCGACTGTACTTCGGGACGACGCGTTGCGGCTGTACTTCGGGACGACGCGTTGCGGCGTTGGGTCAAGGCGAGGCGTCGCGACGAATCGTCGCAGCAGGGGGCACGAAG
>NW_018164616.1:2246577-2247449 GCF_001263595.1 Phalaenopsis equestris | reverse complement strand
TGGCGGAGAATGGCTGCGGCGAAGAGTTGCGGCAAAGCGGTGCGGCGAAAAGTTGCGGAGAATGGTTGCAGCGAAGAGTTGCGGCGAAGAGTTGCGGCAAAACGTTGCGGCGACGAAGCAAAAAGTTGCGGGGGGGCGCTATCTTTGGAGTCCAATGTCATGTAAGAAGGTTATCGTGGGCTAAATCACCAGTGGCCTTTAACTTTGCTTAAGTTATGCATCATGATGTTACTCGATGATATTAACCTGTATAGAAGGAGCCAACGGAAGTCCACCGATGACTTATCAACCCATCCAAAGTTGTTTGTTGAAGTATTGCTCGCTTACGAACCTGTGTGGAATGGGTCAGGTGTAGTCCACCAAGGACTGTTAACCTATCCAGGGTTGTTTACCAGAGTAAAAACTTAACGATGTTAACCCTTATGGAAGATGTTAGATCAAATCCCCTGGGATTGATCGTGCTCTGACTAAGATACAACCGAAGTTGTGTATTTTTTGGGTCGAGAGCATGAAGTGACTCGTGGATGAGTCATTACACTTTATAAAGATATCCTTTATGTATAGGAAAGTAGGTGAATAAAATTTAAGATACATTGATTATGCATGAGTTGCGGTGTAATAACATATGTGGACTACATGACTGGAGTATTACTGATAGTATTTGCGAAGATTTTCTGCATTCCAAGTCCAGGGCAGGATTTTCCCATATGAATTCTTGAGCTTGAAGGTTCCATGCTTGATCATGACAGCCACGATATATGGGCCTTCCCAGAGAGGTGATAGTTTCTTGCGTTGGGGACCATGACCGGCGGCTTCAATGCTACGCAAGACCAGGTCACCGACGGAGATAGGTCGAGGCTTGACTCTCCGGT
>NW_018164616.1:2245808-2246217 GCF_001263595.1 Phalaenopsis equestris | reverse complement strand
GGCGCTGGTGTGGGGCGAGGGGAAGCGTCGTGACGAAGTGTGGCGGAGGTGGGTCGCGGCGAAGCGTTTCAGCGGTGCAACGGGGCGACACGTTGCGACGGTGCGTCGGGACGACGCGTTGCGGCGGTACTTCGGGACGACGCGTTGCGGCGGTACTTCGGGACGACGCGTTGCGGCGTTGGGTCAAGGCGAGGCGTCGCGACGAATCGTCGCAGCAGGTGTCACGAAGACGCGACGTGTTGCAGCGAAACTTGCGACGAAGAGTTGCGGAGAATGGCTGCGGCGAAGAGTTGCGGCAAAACGTTGCGGCGAAAAGTTGCGGAGAATAGTTGCGGAGAATGGTTGCAGCGAAGAGTTGCGGCAAAACGTTGCGGCGACGAAACAAAAAGTTGCGGTGGGGCGGTACCTT
>NW_018164616.1:2243351-2244484 GCF_001263595.1 Phalaenopsis equestris | reverse complement strand
TTTTGAGAGAGGGGGCGGTGAAGCCAGATATGCCTTAAGTTGCTTGAAAGCGATCTGACAGTCATCTGTCCATTAAAAACCAGTGTTCCGAGCTCCTCTTAGTATTTTGAAGAATGGCAGATACTTATCTCCAGAACAAGCTAAGAACTGGGATAGGGCGGCTATACAACCATTCAATCGTTGCACCTCCTTGATGTTCCTTGGAGGCACCATCTCTCTCAACGCCTTGATTTAATCTTACGATGGGAAACCATGAATCCCAGAAACTTCCCCGATGTGACCCTGAAAGCATATTTAGTCGGGTTAAGTCGAAAGTCATACTGACGAAGGAGTTGGAAACACTCATCTTGATGAGAAATGTGTTGGGAGATTTTTACTAACACGTCATCAACATAAACCTCCATTGTACACCCAAGAAGCTCTTTAAAGACCTTGTTCATGAGTGGTTGATAAGTTGCACCAACAGTTTTTAACTCGAAAGACATAACCTAATAACAGTATAACCCTTATCTGTTTGAAAAGAGGTGGCCTCCTCGTCCATTGGGTTCATCTTTATTTGATTGTATCCTGAGTATGCATTCATAAAGCTTAGCATCTGATGTCCAGACGTGGCATCAACGAGTTGATCTATGCGCGGGAGGGGAAAACTATCATTCGGGCAAGCTTTGTTGAGGTTTGTATAATCGACACACATTCTCCATGAACCATTAGATTTTTTCACCATGACGACATTGGCCAACCATGCAGGATGGCGTACTTCTCGTAAGAACTTTGCTTTGAGAAGCTTGTTGACTTCTTGTTGAACAGCTTGTAAACAAACTGGGGCAAATTGCGCTTCTTCTGGAGGACCGGTTTAAAGATTGTATCTATCTTTAAAGGGTGCATGATTATTTTAGGGTCAACTTTAGACATGCCGACCGGAGTCCATGCAAAAATGTAGTGGTTCCTTTGGAGAAGATCTACATACTCTGACCTTTGCTCATCAGAGAGTAGGGAACCGAGCTGCACTGTTCTCGAGGGATGTTCTTCAGAGAGTGGTATTTGAACCAACTCTTCCGCGGGAGAAGCCCGTTAAGATACATCTTCATCTCGAAGATCAAAATTTTCAATGCTAAGTGTCATTGACGGGCGGC
>NW_018164616.1:2241109-2241496 GCF_001263595.1 Phalaenopsis equestris | reverse complement strand
TGTGTGCGTACTGGGCAAGAAGATGACGAAGCATGCCGCCCTTGGCTTCATGACTGCTCCCTGGAACGATGAGCGTTGGAGTGGGATGCTCCATTGTCACAAGCATTTTGTCTGGTGGCAACGTAGTACACTGCGTAAGTACTTCAGTTGTGGGATTGAAACTTTCCCACAGACGGCGCCAAACTGATGTGTGCTAGAAAATTCGTGACAGTAGAGTAATGAATTATCGTCTTAGCGTTGCGCGAGGATTCAACACACACTCAGATGAAAATAAATCAAGCTGTGATAACACCATAAGTTTTTACGTGAAAAACCCGTAAAGGGGAAAAACCACAGGGTCTGACCCAGTTGTAAAAATCCACTATAAGTTGATGATTACAGATGTCC
>NW_018164616.1:2215242-2237748 GCF_001263595.1 Phalaenopsis equestris | reverse complement strand
TCAAGCTAATAAAATCCTCTGCAGCTTCACGGACGCAGACAATTTGTCGAACCAAGTAAATTTGCATGTTTCCGCCGTGCTTTTCTGTTTTGTGAATTTATTAATCCGATTTTTCACTTTATTGCCGTCGTTTTTTCACAACAACTATGAAAGTGAGAATAATTATGATTCTTGAAGTTTAAATCATTTAATGTAAGAAAATGAGGCAATTAGTTTTTAAATGTTTTGAATTTGAATATATTTTAAATATAGTTTATATCAAATTGATATTAAAATGCAAAACTTGTTGGGGCTATAGTTCTTTTCATGAAGATTCTCTTATATGTTCATGTCTAGAATAGAATATTAGAATGAATTTTTTTTTGAAATTGTGTGGCATATTGTGTTGATGAGGAGAAATTATTGCGTACGGACACCGCATGCATCGCTGGCGGTGTCCGATTCTGACCGTAGATCACGGTGATCTACGGTCAGGATTATTTCCTTTTTTTTAAAATTTTTTTTAGGTGGGGCCCACCGAAATACATCCGAACCGTAGATGAGGTGATTTACGGTCCGGATCGAACACCGCACGCAAGCCGCATGCGGTGTCCGATCCACATAGAATAATTTTTCGTTGATGAGACAGAATATTTGACATGGAGTAAGAGAACCGAATATGATCCTTTTCATTACTAGTGGTTAAGGAATTCCTAAAAAAGCTGATGATTCCGTGGCTTTGCTTGACATATATTCTTTCTTTTTTTAAAGGTAGCTTTTTGATTTTATTGTTTGTCCTCATCAATTTTATTTTGATAAATTTAATCAAAATTTCAAAACACTCCATTTGATTATTATATTAATGAGCTTAGAATTAAGTAATTTTATGCTAGCGGGGTTTTTCTTGTTGAGAAGTTCAATTTGACTAAAATTATGTCAGATTTAGATGTTATTTAACGTTTGAATTAATACTTTCAAAAATTTTAATCATACTTCAAGTGATTGATACAAGCTTATTTAGGCTCAAATCGAATTGTTTTTAGTATGGCTCCTAACTTATTTTGTCCAAATATTTAGTTGCCTATGTAGTTGTTGAAATCAAGGCTTGAATGATCTTGAAATTCTCTGGAAATTTTTTTATCCATTATGCTTTCCCTTTTTAGTGATTTTTCTAGTGGTTAGGGGTGTAAACGAGCCGAACATGAGCTCCTAGGCTTATGCAGAAATGCATATAGTGTTCGATTTCCACCGTTCATTAGGGGTAGGCTTGCTCGTGTTCTGCTCGTTTGCTTAGTGAGCCGAACACGAGCCGTTCACAAACAAAAAATCGTTTTCACAACCCTAATCACATAGCAATAAAATGTCAAGAATTGGGGCAAGATTTAAAACATCATTTGAATCTAATTTAATAATTTTTATTCTATTTTCTCCATTAATACTTTTAATTGATTATAAATCTTTGTAGCCTTGTAGTCAATTAATTTTTTTAAAAATATTGCTCATAAAAAAAAATATATATATATAATTGATTAGTAGTAACAAAAACGAGCCGAACACGAACAAACAAATTTTTGTTCGTGTTGTTCGGGATCGGCTCGTTAACTTAGCGAACGAGCCTAACACGAGCTTTTTAACGAACCGAACACGAGCTGTTCACGAACAACGAACCGCTTTGCCAGCCCTAAACATAATATAATTCTAAGAGGGGTTGAAGCGAATCGTCCATCTTGCACCGTAGAGGTCATTGTTTTCCTCGCTACTGAGTTATTCTTATCTGCCTTTATGATATGATGCTTGATCAAGTTGAACAAACACTTAAAATTCCTACAAGGGAATGCAAAATAATTTGGAGCTTAGTAGTGGTGTTCATGTACAGCTGTTGTCATAATTGATGCAAATTCATAATGTCTATATTTTATGTTATTTATTAAAGGCCACTAGTATGTTTTATATTTTAGCATGAAGCTTTTTTTACCCTTGCATGTCTTAATAATTTTCCCCATATAAGTTTAAGCTTACAGATCTAGCTTTAAATTTTTTGGTTATAAAAAGTAACTACAAGCGTACAAAGCCCACATATCCTGATGCCAATGTGGGACTAATTCTAAAGGGAGCTTTCCTCTTATATGATGTTATTGCGAAATTTACATACAAACCACTCAATTCCTATTTATTTATATATCTACCACTTCATTTATGCATAAAAAATGTATATTTCACTTCTTGAAAGTTAAACAAAGTTAAAATAGTAATATAATAACAATTAAAATAATGATAATTTTGATATGATATAAAAAATTTGGGCAGTATAAATATAAAAATTGAAGTTTATATGTTATATGCGTATGTACAAAAAAATTGGGTGGAATAGAATGTAAAAGCCCCAGTATTTAAAAAAGAAAAATTCATTTTTGTACACTCCTAATGTATATTTATCTTAAATTTTTTTACTTATATATTTTAGAGCAAGCCAAAATAGAAAATAAAAATATGAGATAAAATTATAATTAGTCTCAATGTTTAAATTTATTTATTAATTATTTTACATTAGATTTTTTAATAAATTTGTTTTTATTTAGTTTGAATTTCACATAGAATTTGTAATTTCATGAAATCATATTTAATATGAATAATTATATTGAAATATGTAATTATATTTATAATTTACAAAAAATATAAAAAATAAATTGAAATAGATGTAATATTATTTAATTTTAATAATTCGCTTTTTTTATTTTGAATTATGATGCTATTTTTCGAATAAATTTATTTTTATAATATTTTTATAGCAAACGTTACCTTTTTTTATATTTTTACCACAAATGTTCCATAGCACATCAGTAGGGTTGTAAACGAGCCGACCATGAGCGAGCCATGCTCAGCTCGTGTTCGGCTCATTTATATTTCGAGCTCAAAATGTGTTTTCTTAAGGGACCCAAACACGAGCTGTTCACGAACAAAGAGTTCTTTTAACAGCCCTAATCACGTAGCCATAAGACAAGGGTTTTAGCACGATTTAAAAATTATTATTTATATTAAAACATCATTTGAATCTAATTTAAGAATTTTTATTCTATTTTCTTAATCAATATTTTAATTGATTATAAAGCTTTGTAGGCTTGTAGTCAATTAGATTTTTTGAATATAAATATATAACCTTGATGAGTAGTATTTCGAGCCAAAATGAGCCATACACTAACGAACACATATTTGTTCTTGTTTGACTCGTTAAGTTATCGAACAAAATTAATGAGCCGAATAAGGGCTTCTTAACGAGTCGAACACAAGCTGTTCGCGAACAATGAGCTATTTTGCCAGCCCTACACATCATAAATAGAACTATACTAATTTTGTAAAATTAAAAATTTATGTGTTAGATATAAATAAATAAGACTTGGTGGAAGTCGCGCCCGTCGCCGCGACCTTAAGGCTGCATCGACGGGACCAGAGACGAGCGGCGTGCGGCGAGCGGATTGTGAAGGAGAAGGAAGATTTTAACGAGGAAGAGTTGAAGGTAGTCTCATCTTCTTCCATTCCACTTCGCCTCCTAAAGTTTCTAAATCCGGTAATTCCGCCTTCCAATCGGATTCGCTAAATTCAGGATTTAAGGCAAAAATGGAGGAGAACGGGATTTAATATCTTGTAGGATTTATTAAAGTTGTCTTTTTTGCTGTTCGGCAGTATTTAGGCTACATCCTGCTTAAATCCTGCTCAAATTTCTGCTAACAAACATCCCCGACATGTTATGTATCTATCTAGAAATTTAATAATCGGAGGGGTATCCTTTATAAGAATATCTGGTTTCCAAGTCATCAGGGAGAAAAATGGTGGTTGGATCTTAAAGTAATCTCTAGAGGCATTGCATTGGAAATTCATGCAGCTTTTACAGAGAAGATTAAAGCATGTCAGCTGCAAAAAACATTATTATAAATTATTTTCAAGAAATGCTTATAAACCATTGCTGACAGAAGAGCCAAAGTTATAAAGCTCATGTCATTTTGCGCTGTGCTAACAAGTCATTGCTTACAGAAGTCACTAACTTTTGAGAGAGCATGATTTTTATTGAACGCTTAAGAGAGCCTCCAACTATCTGTCTTGTTGTGCTTACTGTGACAATCTTTTCTTTTGTTTGTTGATGCTAGATTTTCCAGAAATTAGTGTTTCTATTACATATATAATATGCTATCTGAAAAATCATGCAACAAATATGCAAAATTCTGAAGAATAAAGCTGTTAATCTAGAGACAACTATTACTATTATCAATGGAAAAAGAAAATGATATAAATCAATTCAGAAGTTAACTTTGTCTTTTCATTTGAAATTAATGACTTCAATTAAGTTCAAGTAAGCTCCAAATGATTGAAATTCTTGCAATCAATATAATTTCATATTGTAATAAAATTGACTAAACATATTCTTACGCCAATAATGAAAGGAAACATAGAAGAAAGAGAAACAAGAGAAGAAAACAGTCAGCTGAAAGGCGAGGCTTAAGCATATGTAGGGAGATATTCTCTTCTAAAAATTTTGTAGTTTCATGCCTTATCAAGGATCAAAATATCAGAATAAACAGAGCATAATGGTTTCCACATCCATAATTAAAATTTTATTCATGCCAAAGTTGCTTTATATGATTTGAAGTATCATATTTATAGATTGAAGAACTGATAAAATTCTAAGAAATTGTTAATGCATTGCCAATAATTGCTAATAAATGGCCAATAAATTGCTAAGAGAATGCCAATTATGTGCTCCATATAAATTGTCAATAGAATTAATTACATAAACAAAAGTAATTATAATAAAATAGTAAAAGTTAAAAAGGCTTTAAAAAACTCAAATATTCATGAAAAATAAAATTAAAAAAATGTCAACTTCATTTGACTTGGCTTGTAAAAATTAAGCTCAATGAATTGTTTGGTTGATGTTCTTCCAGTAGGTCTAGACATGACTGTTGGATTACATGTAGAAATATTAGCGAGTAATCACCTTTAGGTTAATCTTTCCACTTTACAAGGTATCTTTAGTATCCACCATTATTTATTGAAACAATGTCTTTACCAACATCTTCAGGAGCAGGACTACTCTAGATTTCTATTATATATATAGATAGTTGATTGGGATGTGAAACTAGAAGAATGAGGTCGGAAAAGAGAATTATTAGAACCTTTGATTGATGTTTCATTATATAAAATCAAATTATTTATATTAAAATTTGGACAAATACTAGAATTTATTAAGTTTTTTAAATTTTAAGCATATATCCTAATTCATTTTTTAAATTTAGGCGATTCTATTTTTCTAATAATCAAATTCTCAAGGTTTTTTGGAGGATAGCTTTTAAGGTTTCGCTGAAACTTTTATCTTATCTCTTTTTTTAAATTTCTCATATCTTTAGTTCAAATCTACAATAGAATCATAATTTTGACTATCTAATAACAAATTTTCAATGAATCTCGTCATGCAAATAATGTGTATTGCGATAGGATATGATGCATGTAGGCTTAGTGTTAATAGTTTTATATGTTTAGTAATGGTTAAATTGTAGGGCTTGTATGTTATTTAGTGACAGCCTCCTTAAAGAAAGGTAATCCAAATTGTTTAAAATTTATCAAGTTGAATTTATGTACCCTCAGATTCAACCACATAGATGGAGTTTTAACTTTCAAAATTTTTTTAGTTCATTTATCATTAATAAATCCATTCACATGTGGATGTAATTTGACTTTTTTAGTAAGGTTCTTTTATAAACTTAAGAATCAAGAAATCAAATACCAAAACTAAACTCAACTTTGTTTTGATAAGTAGTTGTGGTTGATTAGTAGTTTTGGATGATTTCAATGGACGATTCATTAGGAGTTTTATCATATTGTTCAATTATTTATCAACTTCAACAATCTTATTTTTCACTTTTAACATCATGAAGATATCTAATTTTAATTCAAATTTAATTTCATATATTATCTCAATTTTAATTTTTGGCTTGCTCAGTTTTAGTTCATGTTTATGATATATGCTGTTAAGTTTAAGGCATAATTTCGTGTAGTTTTTAGGTTCTAATACAAACATTGGTTTAGTTTTGTTGAAATGCCATATTTAAATTCATATTTTATTGATATATATTATATCTACTACATTATTTAAATGAAATTTAAAAACAGTAATTTCTTCAATAGGATTTAATTTGACCCTACATGATACTAATCTTGGTTTATGTTTTATAGGCTTTAGGTGAGATACAAAAGATTTTTCTCAGGAATACGAAATTGAGGGGCAGTAATATTTCTTACGTAATATATAATTCTATAAAACAACTAAAGTATTCTTTTTGGAGAGGTGTAGTTTAATTCATGCTTAATTTCTTACGTATGACCTTAAATGATACACATATTGCTAATATAATCATCACTTGACAAATAATATATAATTATGAGATCTTCAAACATAATAAAATATTTAAACACTTTCCACTTTTTTAAAATTGTTATAATATCTTAATTAGATAGTCGATCGCTATGATCAAGGAATATCAATTATTATTCTTAAATTATATTTCATAAATTCCCATTTAAGGTTTGTAATACTTTTTCAAAATATTTATATAGATTCAATTTAATTTATTTGTACATTTTTATGGAATAACATTAGATTGACGACGTCACATAGATTCAAGTGCAAGTGTTAGACAATAAAACTCTTGTTAATATTTAAGTTTTATGTGGCATAAAGAAAAATTTTAAGATTGAAGTGGCAAACCCTTGAAGGATAAATTCAGTTATGAATACATTAGCATGATGATTTGAGCGACATTTATTAAAGATAAAATAATTGAAAATATATTTTGGTGGCTTGAACATGTATCACGAAGTTTAGAAAATACACTCACTGTATGAGTTGATAAAATTAATGCTGAGAATTAGGTGGGAGAAGTGCTGAAAATATTTTAAAAGAGTAAATCTAACAACATAGATAATACTCAACGGGAATGATTGAAAATTGCAGTTTCTTTAAGCTGATGCTAAATAGTTGTGGTAAGGCTAATGAAGGTGATATGATTCATATGAGCATTAAAACCAAGTGTGATATTCATGGGAAATAAAAAAAAATAACAAGTAAAAAATAAATAAATAAATCACATAAATATTATGATGATATGTCTAAATATTTTATAATCATTATCAATATTGATGCAACATAGGAGCTCAAATCAAGTTGCATTGTCCAAGCCGTAAGTGAATTAAATCAATTATTATAATTATTTATTTCATTAATTAGATTTAGTTTTTTAAGTTGAAATGAATTGTCCTTTTAAATAATATTAAGTTTGATTTCGACCCATTTGTTTGTATTTTAGTCAATCTAGATAATATGATTTTTTTTAAAATTTAAATGTATTACTATTTTTTATAAATAAGATGTTAAGAGTGTAATTTCTCATTCCGTGAATTGAAATAAAATATTACTTCTTAAATATCTCTTTCTCTTTTGGTGTCCCCGTATTGAATTTTTTTTCCTTCTTTTTTATTTGCATTTGATACTAATTGAGTAACATGCTATCTTCGATCTTTCGTTAAGTTGCTTAATCGCTCGGCTTTCATGCCAACTTGCTCATTACTTGTACACTGTTCAAGTTTAGTGTGTTTGCTCTAAGCCACATTCTTTGTGCGTGTTCCTAATGCACTTAAATCTGTGTGCTGATGATGTTAAAGAGTAAGATTCAAAGAAGGTTCAAAGTTGGGCTAAATGCTCCTTTAGTCAAAGTCATTTTAGCCACACAAAAAAAACCTCATTTTCAATCAAAAAATTTAAATGTATGCGTTACGGCCAAACACTTGATATTTCAATGCAAATATTTTTTTTAACTATACAATGTAGGATTAAACATAATACCTTCATGTGCCTTTTTATACTCCACATCATATATGGTATCTTCACATCAACTATGAGTTTCCTTTTAACCCCTTTTTTAACATCATGTAGTATCAAGTGCTCACTTATCTATGTGGAAGCATCATGAGAGTCACCCGTTTTTGAATCTTCTTAGTAATTAGATACCATATGAACCTCGTCATAACTGAACCTTTGACTTTGATACTGCGTCTTAGGGACTGAGAATAAAAAAGGGTACAAAATTTGGGCTTGATGCACGATTAGTTAAACTTATTTTCACTCCCAAGTTTAAGTCTATTAGTAAGGGTCAACCACTTGGTTTCTCAATATCATCCTATTTTTCAACTATCTGTCATGATACTTAACTCAATATTCTTTTCCACTTGCACACGTCTTGCATTGCATCACTCAACTCTTGTTTTTTGCTTTCGTTCACTTTTCCCTTGCTTGCTGCACTGCCATTCACTTTGTCCACTATTCATTCAGCATTTTGCTCAACTTTTTTCTTTGGCTTCTTCACTCCAGCTTTTAGGCTTATGCAGTGCTTGCACGATCTTGCAACTCTTGGTGCTTGCATGTTCGGACAACCCCTCCATAGGAAAAACGAGTACTTTTTCTGTGACAAACTAAAACGGGGACCACACCCCTTTCATAATAGTTATAAACTATAAAGATACCGAGCGAACCTTAAGCAAATACTAAAGCAATAACTATAAAACTAAAGTTAAACTAGATAAATCATTAGGGAGAAGCGCCCGGTTCGGTTCTAGGAAAGCTACATCAGTTCTCTTCCGCCTTCGAAGAACTCAACTTGAGTTTAGAAATCCGAGCTACTCCCTCGTTCGGTGGATGATACACATATAGACCAGACACATTAAATGTAGAAGAAATTCTTAGATTTGTAAGAATTTAAGAACATAAGCAATATCATTAATGCATTTGCTAATACGAAATGGTCCGATCTTATGGGGATTTAACTTAGAATATACTCCTTATGGGAGGCTATCTTTGCGAAGTTGCACTATCACTAATTCACTTTCTTGAAATGTTTTCAACCTTCGAGTTTTGTCAGGTTGGTCTTTGTAATTTTGTGATGAAATTGCGAGCTTGTCTTTGACTTCCCGCAGCATAGATTTAAAATTGTTCACTCGTGTTTTGGCACTACTGTTGTTCGGTTTTGGAATGACAACAACATCCACTAAGTGATTCGGTTCTTTGGTATAAACAATGCTGAAACGAGTGCAACCCATGGAACAATTAACCAAAGAATTAAAAGTGATTTCTACTTGCCCCAAATATTCTTCTCATTGTTTCAGTTGACTACCTGCAAGGCAATGTATCATATTTCCTAAAGATAGATAGATTGACGACTTCAGTTTGCCCATTTGTTTGGGGATGACAAGCTCAGCTCAACCGGAGATCAGTCTTGAGTTGTTTCAACAATTCCCTCCAGAAACAACTTATGAATTTGACTTCACAGGTCGATGTAATGCTCCTCGAAATGTCATGTAGGCGAACGAGTTCTTTAAGAGTTTAGCAACTTTGAAATCATCATAATTTTTCTTGCATGCCATGAAATGAGTCATTTTGGAAAAAAACGATCAACAACCACCATGACAAAATCAGATTCACGCTTGTTGCAGTAGACCCAAAATAAAATCGATGCTAAGATCCTTCCAAATGGAATTTGCAATAGCTATTGGTAGGAAAAGTCCAGTATTCTGACTCGTACCTTTATAACGTTGGCACACCGAGCACTTTTCTATGAGCCAACACATGTTTCTCAATTTGGGCTAAAAAAATTTAGATTGCACAAGTTCGAGAGTTCGATTCCTGGCCGCATGAGGTGCCAACCCTCCTTAATGGAATAATCTTTTTGAGGAGAGCTCTTTTTACAATTCATCAATGCAATAGAAAAATCTTCATCATCATGGTATAAATCTCGTGAACCTTCCATACCTATGATTCTAGTTTTGACAATGACCAACAAGCTTGCTCGGCGACTCAAGGCGTCAGCTACATGGTTGGCGTGACCGGAACGATGTTTCACCGCAAAACTAAATTTCTGCAGGAACAAAACTCATCGTACATGCATCCAATTGAGATTTTCCTGTGATTGTAAGAATTGATGGTCACTAATTATGATGAAGTCTTGATGTAATAAGTATTGTTCTCAAGTTTTTAATGCACGAATGACTGCATATAGTTCCTGTTCATATGTAGACCACTTTTGACGAGTCATGCTAAGTTTTTTAGCTAAAGAACTCCATTGGTTTTCTCTCTTGTGACAGAATTGAGCCAATTCCTACCGCCTAGGCTTTGGTTTCAACTTGGAAGCGCTTGTAAAAGTCTGGTATACATTAAGAAAGCTCTCTTGTTGTTCTTGTCCCCAACAAAAATTTTTCTGTTCAACGTAATAAACGTTACAACAATAATACTAAAATTTCGTATAAAATGTCTGCAAAAGTTGATAAGTTCATGGAAACTATGCACTTTCGAAATTGACTTGGGTGTTGGCCACAATTGAATAGCCTCTACCTTCTTAGAATCCACCTTTATGCCTGCTCGCCCTATGATGAAGCCTAGAAAATGAACTTCCGTTAAGGCAAATTCACACTTCTCTAAATTCAGAAATAGTTTATGATCGTGGAAAGTGATGAACAATGGCTTCAAATGTTTCAAATGTTCTTCTACCGTACCAAAGAATATCATTAAAATAGACGACACAATACTGACCAATAAAAGTTTTCAAAACTTCATGCATTAGCCTCATGAAAGTACTTGGAGCGATGCACAAACCAAAAGGCATCACTTGCCATTCATATTAATCTTCTCTGGTTTTGAATTCCTTTTTCCATTCGTCACCTGAACGAATGAGGATTTGATGGTTCTCACTCCTCAAGTCCAATTTGGAGAAAATGGCTGCCCCTGCAAGTTTATCAAGTAAATCTTTCCATGTGAGGCATTGTAAAATGAAATTATTCCGTGATTTTATTGATGATGCGGCTATCTATACACATCTTTCAAGAACCGTCTTTCTTGGGCACAATCAATGCCGGTACCACACAAGGACTCAAGTTATAGTGGATGAAATTCTTCTGTAATAAATCTTCTACTATCTCTTGAAGTTTTTGATGCTCCTTAGGACTCATGCGGTAGTGGGCAAGATTTGGTACAGTAGATCCAGGAATTAGATCAATATGATGTTGAATGGCTCTCATAGGAGGTAGTTGATTAGGCAAATCAACATGTAATGTCCTGAAACAACTCGGGGAGGGCTTGGACTGAAGGGTGCACCTATTTTAGAGCTTCATTTTGTTCAGCCAATAAAACTGCATGTGCCACCACTTGCCTGTCACAAGCTGTCAGCCATTGTCAACCCGAGGCAACCAAATAAGCAGATGTTTCAGCCTATTCAGTGGTGTTATGGGCTGGAGACAGTGCCAAAGGCAGCAACCTAATCTTCTTGTTATTCCACTCGAAAGTGTAAGCATTCAACCGACCATCAAACAAGATGCCCGTGATGAATTGCTAAGGTCTCCCCAAAATCAGATGACACATCCGTCTCAATGACGTCACAATCAACTTCACAAATAAAATTCTTCCCAATAGAAAATGTCATTTTGCATAGTTCGTTCACCATAACCTTAACTTTTTTTTTAATCCAAATAATTTTATATGGCTTGGGATGTTTTGTGGTTTTTAATTGGAGTGTATTTACGATAGATTAGATATCACATTCTCAGTACAACCACAATCAACAATCAATTCACATACTTTACCTTCAATAGTGCATCTGGTCCGGAAGATAGCATTCTGTTGGGATTTAATTGGTTATGTCAGGGCGAGTAGCACCTTCTGCAGAATGCAATTTGTGATTTCTCTTTCATCAGATGGAATTTCTTCCACTTGAGCTCCATGGAATGGGTTTTGGTCGGGATATTCATCATCACTTTCGTGGTCCCCTTCTACTACCTGAATTTGCCTTCAATTTGGACATGCTTTGGATCGATGGCCTGGCTGAAAACATCGAAAACACTTCATGGGTTTGATTCTTTGATAGACTATCTCTATATGTCGTTGTTTTTCCTTAGCATATCCTCTACTTGAGGTGGCGGCCGAGTTGGGCGTAAGATCAAAGGAAGATCGGTTGTTTTGAGGAGGCCCCTTACCACCATCTAAGAAGGATTCCCCAACTGGTTTTGGATGGCTGAAGGAATGTAGAGTCCCGTTTAACTGAAGTTCGGCCATGTATACATAATTTATTGCTTGTAACAGCGGCCACGCCGCATTCATTTTCAATTTGTCCTGTATAGCCTCCTTCAATCCTCCAATATAGCGAGCCACAATTTGTTATAGCGAGCCACAATTTGTTGGTTAGATTCCTGCAAATCATTACCGGCACTAAGGCGGTGGAACTCCTTAGTGTAAGCACTAATAAATTGGTTCCCTCGGGCGCATTTCTGAAATTGCACATACAAAATCTATTCATAATTGGAAGGTAAAAAGTGACTATGCAAAAATTGCTTCATCCGAACTCAGCTTTTAATAGGCCTTCTTCCTTCTCTCCGACGAGATTGCCCCCGCTCTACCTTTCAATCTACAAGCAACGGATCTCACCTATTTTTTTGAATCCACATCAATGTATTCAAAGAAAGCTTCCACGACCTATTCCCAATCCAAGTAATTTGCAATATGAAGGTGGCCGTCGAAGTAAGGAATATCCGACTTCACCTTACAATCATTGTAAAATCGACCCCTACTCGGTCGGATGCTGTTTGGAACTTCTTCAAGCAGCTCGTTGTCATCCGATCCCGCTGTTGGTGTCCCCTTCCTCCATTGACATGACCTTGATCCAGACTCAAAGGTTGGCTGTGTGTTGGTGTGGCCCTTTGGCCGTGATTCGCAATGCCTTTCTCATCAATCATTGGTGTGGGTGCCATGACCGCTGGTATGGTTTCCAGCATTGTTGATCCTCCATTGTAAAGAAGTTCCAGCTCTTACCAAATCTCAGCAACAAAGAGTTACATTCAGCGGCAAGTCGATCCACCCTTCACTCGAGGCGTGACTCTAACTCCCTCAAATCATCCCAGCTTCGATCACTATCGACCACCGAGGTTCTACCGCCGTCTGCCATACTGGGCTCTAATTCCAACCTGGTGGAGAACCTGATGGAGCAAAAATAGAACAAGCAAGAACAACAAGAATAAGAGAGAAAACTGGAAGGATTCTGTAAATCAGAAAAGCAATATTGGCATAATGTCCTACCACATACCTGTCCACTCTTCTATAGCAAAAACGGGGGGACATTTTCTGTAACAAACTAGAAAGGGGGACCACATCCCTTTCATAGAAGTACTTAATAAATTATAAGGATACTAATTGAACCTTAAGCAAATACTAAAGCAGTAACTATAAAATTAATAGTAAACTATATAAAGCAGTACGGGGAAGCCTCCGGTTCAGTTCCAGGAAAGCTGCATCATGAACCCTATGAGTTGGCCATCTCTAGCTTCAATTGATTCTCCTTCCGATTATAGTAATGGTGAATACCTGTGTCTTGCTTCATAGTATTACCCACACTTGTTTAACTCCACCAACACTCTGGAACTATCTATTATCATGTAAAAAGATTTTTGGTAAAATTTGTGCAAGCTTTGAAATCAATTTATTTAGAACCCACAATTTCTTAATTGGAAGTTATTGTTTTATTTCTGTTTTTTCATGCGATTCCCAATAATATTCGAAGAAAATCATTACCTTCAAGTTTTTTTGCATCGGTGGCTTATATTCATTAAACAAATCATGAAACATATCACCAATGCATCATTTTACTTGTAAATAATTAAAAAGGGAATTAGCTGTCTTGGAGTATATAATTTAAGGCATTTTAAAAGACACAACATGTTATGTCTATGGATTAAAAGGATTATTACACTTTCAAATCATATATAAACTAATGTTTCTAGGATTACCAGTCTAAGATGATTTATGATATCACAATAAAAGTTCATACATCAGTGACTATAGGCAATCTCAAGGCTTTATCGAATCTTAGACTTCAGTGTTGCTAGTCAGTTAGGCATCTCTACCTTTCATTAAAAATCTTATTATTTCTATTTCGTTGGATAGTTATACTGATATGATCAAATGCGATGTATTACCTATGAATGTTGCTAGTTCTTTGTTAGGCTGCTTTTATATAGATTATATTCATTATGGTAGATCCATTATTTACACATTCAAATTTAAGGGTATTGATTAAAATTATCTACGCATATTGAAAAATCATCTGCTACCCCTAGCTTTAAATTTAAATGTGTGGGCTAATTAAAAATAATTTACCAATTAAGCCAACCGTTCCATTATTATTAGCCCTTTGGGAATCTATGATAGCAAGCAATTTGTAAATATATTGTTTTTTTTTTAATATTGAGTATATACATTGTTCCATTAGTTTTGTCCTATGAAAACAATTTATATATACATTGTTCCATTACTTTTGTGTGATAGAAAAGTACCGCTAAGACTGAAAGGAAAATTTTATAAGATGGTGGTGAGACCTGCAATGCTCTATGGCGCTGAATGTTGGCCTTTAAAAGAGAAGCATAATAATAAGTTAAGTGTTGCCGAGATGAGAATGATTAGGTGGATGAGTGGCTTTACACTTAGAGACAAAATGCGGAATGAATATATTCGTGATAGGGTTGTTGTAGCTCCTGTGACAGACAAAATTAGAGAAAGTCGTCTTAGATGGTTTGGTCATATTAAACGTCGACCATTAGATGATTCGATTAGGAGAGTAGATGTTTTAAATTCGACTTGTGTTAAGAAAGGCAGAGGTAGACCTAGGAAGACTTGGGCTTATTGTATCAAAAATGATCTTAATTTACTAGAACTAAATGAAAATATGACACTAAATAGGACGCAATGGAGAAAAAGGATTCATGTAACCGACCCCACGTAGTGGGATTAAGGCTTTGTTGTTGTTGTTGTTGTTGTTGTTGCTTGCATTATAATTAGTATGATGAGTAAAAACTCCTAAATTGTGTAATGCAGAATGACCTTATTCGAGAAATCCTTCTTACCCTATTGACTACAGAATCATTGATAAGATGGATGGTATGTTAGATTAAGTTATTAGATCCAAATATGTTTCGAATATTAATCTTCAAATTACATCAACAAATTAAGCTTGGACTTAGAGATGATTCCCTTGAAATATTTGCAATTCCAATGGAAAGAAAAATTTAAGCATGGTAAATATGTTGCATAGTCTCAGGAGTTTACTTCTGTTGATATATATTAGATGGGTGCTTAAAACTAAGCAGTTGATGCTTTCAATCATATGCACTCTCTGTTGATTCTTGTGTTCAGAACTTGAATTTGGAGGATTAATGAGTTATCTTAATTTTCTTTTTAAATTTCAATCTACTAAAGATACTGCACTAAACACTATATTTGAATTTTTAGTCAGTAACGGATATTTATAAGAATTCTTCGTTATCTATTCCTTGCATTTCACTTCATGACTTTTTCATATGAGAATTACATGGTGTTGGAACGACCACTTCAGTCGCATCATATTTCTTTTGGCCTTTGCTAAAATATCATCACAATGATACTCGTCATGTGATTTCTCAATGTCACTGTTGTTATTTAAATATGGTTTTAAAACAAACATTTAATATTTAGACTCCATTATCATTCCTTTTGCTTTGGAGCCGTTTGGGATCACTCTTATTTTTTATTTTGTGTTTTTTGTTTATATTTTGATTTGAAGCAAAATAAATTTTGTATGTTTGATTAAGATATGGTTGTTTTGGAAAACACTCAAAACACTTCAAAGTTATTTCAAGTGTTTTCAAAAACCTTTTTATTTATTTTTAGAAATAAAAAAGAAAAATATGTTAAAAATACATTAAACAAACAAAAAAAAGACAAAAATAAAATTGATCCCAAATAAGCCCTTAGTGAATTGATTTAAGCATGGATTTTATTTTCGGTTTACTTAAAATTTCCCTTGTACGCAATTTTGTTTTAGTTATGACATATAAATTCTTTACAATAATTCACTTCTTATCTTATTCTCTCATTTTTGGAATTGTTGATGCATCACACATTGCTTAGTTATTTTTCAAAAGATTATTTGATTACATGGATTACTTAGTTATGTATTTTTTCATTGAAACGTACATTTTGTTGACAAATCTTAAAGAACTTTATACAATATGCTTGGTATTAATGTAAAATTTTCTTATATTTCTTGTTTATAGACTAACAGTGGTACCGGAAGAGAAAGTCCAAATCACAAAAGAAACAGAAATTTTATTACTGAATTTGAAATCGGTTATAACTACTCTCCAAAATATTAAATAAATACAAACAAACATAAAGACACAAGCCAACACCTTGAAAGTGTATCTATCCCAAGGGTGGTGAAGGTTGGCCAAGTGGATTTGGAGGCTTGGGACAACAAGTGTTAATGTGAGAGAGGGGTCGGTCGGGGTTGTAAGGTGAACTGGAGGATGGAGGCAGTAGTTTAAGGTGGCGGGAAGGTTTGTTGAGGGGCTGGAAGGTCGGTTGGAAAGTGGGGTAGCAAGCAGGGAAGGTGGGGCAGCAGCGGGGAAGGCTCGTCAGCACTTTCGAAGGGTGGACACTGAGGGGGGAGCGTTGGCAGCTATGGGAAAGGCCTGGACAGCAAGGTAGACTGCTAGGAGGAATTTTGGGTAGGTGGGCTGCAAGATTGAGTTGTTCAGGAAGGGCGGTTGAGTGTTGGGATGGAGTATGGGGAGCTACGGCCTTGCTGAAGGAAAGTTGGCAGCAGGTTGGAGGGAGGACAGCAGCCGGAGGTTGTTGGGGAAGAGGTGTGGTGGCTTGTTGTAGAGCTGGGAAGTGGGTGGACTAAAGCAGAAGGGGTGGAAGGATGGATAAATATCTCGTCGGGGTTAAGCTACATCTGGAGTACCACCCGGATCCATGGAGAGCACTCCCCGATGTCAGATAGAACTTTTTAAGGGGAAAATACCAAGGCTAAAAACCTGATTTCATATATAAAAGAAAAGACCCCTAACTATAGACACATCAACTCCTATTTATAAAAGACTTGACCCAATTTAGGAAACATTTAAACTAAGAAAAAAGAATAAAAATTGAATCAAGATCTCAGATTTTAGGAAAGGTTTAAATGAAAGAAGGGGAATAAAATCAGGATTTACGTTTTTAGGAAAGGATTTAAATTAGGAAAAGACCTAGAAAGGAAAATAGCAAGAGGAAGAAATGAAAGAAGGAAGGGAGAAGAAAGGAATAGAAAGAGGAGGAAGGAGAGGGCGGTGGGACCCCCTCCAAGAGGACCGGCGTGCCAGCTAGGCTAGAGCTGTGCCCAGCCAGTACCCCATGAGCCCCACGTCAGATAGTTAAACTGAATTAGTCATGATAAGTTTAGAAAATCTTCTGCTTTTATGTTTGGTTGGTAATTGTTCAGGCACATGAGACATAACATACTATTAAAATAATCTCATTTTGTGGCTGTTTATGAGACTGAAAAAAAAAAAAATCTCTTCTTGAGGTTGTTCATGGCGCATCTTCTTAGTTTTATCAGATGATTTAATCTGTTCGACAGGCCATTCATACTCTGAGATGTCAGTGGAGGCCAAATTCTTTCGTTTTCTTAAAATTGTTGGCGTTGGGTTCAAAGCCAGAACAGAATCAGAGGGTCGGCAACTGTTCCTGAGACTTGGTTACAGCCATGAGGTGGAGCTGGATGTCCCACCGGCCGTTCGCGCCTTCTGTTTCAAGCCGAACATAATTTGCTGCACCGGGATAGACAAGCAACGGGTGCACCAGTTTGCTGCCACTGTTCGTAGCTGTAAGCCACCTGAAGTCTACAAAGGTAAGGGCATAATGTACATTGATGAAGTTGTAAAGAAGAAGCAAGGTAAGAAATCCAAGTAATGGAGTTTTGAGACAAAGAAGATCTGGTTTAAGCAGCAAAGATTGTTCCATGATCAGCTCTTTACAACGTTGTCTCCACTTTAGTGGTAAATCAGTTGAAAATTAGGAGTCAAAATGTGTTTGAATTAGAGAGAAAACTATCTACCAACTCCTTTAGAGGCCTTGCATAAACACTTCTCTTGAAAATTATTATTTGATCTGTTTGTTTACCAGAGAAGTGCCTTTTTGAAATTAATGCTATAATTTCTCATACCTGCATAGTGATCACTCTGTTCTCTTTTAATTATATATATTATATATATATATATATTTCTCATGTCCTTTCTGGAAAAGATAAGAAATATTTACATACATACCACTCAATTTTTATGTATTTACATATCTAACATCTAAACTTCACATATATACTTTTATCCAAAGGTTCCTTCTGAATGTAATTGGGGGCTAAGAGATATTCTATAGCGAACATTCAAGGCTGCATCCACACAATTTTTATGCATTTAAATATTTTACATAATGTTTGATATTTATATTTATAACATTTTGTGCCTATTTTAATTTTAAAAAATTATTATGTGATGTTTAAAATTTAATTGTTATATACAATATGAAATTTTTAAGTGTTAGATATATAAATATATAAGAATTGTTTGGTATGTTTGTAAATTACCCTAAAATTAAATATATTTGAACAATCTTTAAGCAAAATCATTCATTTGGTGGTTTTAAAACAATTTATAGCTTCTTAGGCTTTTCTTATATTTAAGACCTAATTTTTTATATTTATATTTATCACACTTTGGTATCTTAAGCCCATGCATGGAGGTTACTTCTAAAATGTTAGAAACAATTGTGCTATTGATGCAATATTAAGCATTTAAGTGTTATACATATGAATAAAATTTAGGAGTTAGATATGTAAATACATAAGAATTGTGTGTAAATACCGCTAAATTTTTTTGGAAGTATGCATGAAAATTACTTTTGAATTGAAATTCGTCTATCAAGATATATATAAGCTTTTAAATTACAATCTGTTTACGATGATGTAGAGCTCACCATCATTCCATAGTATATTAATATATATTGTGTGTGTAAATATTCACTCCATTCATATGTATAGAATTGTGATAGATAAAATTGTATGAAGATTTAATGCTTTTGATCTTCTTGTTATTATGGATAAAATCAAGCTTTTTAATGAAGAAAATATATCCATATATATATAGATTTGGGCTCTGTATAGCAGCAAAAATGAGCTTTGATTTGTATGCTTTATAGTGATATAAATAAGTATCCTAAGTACCTTGTTGAATAAAGAAATTTTACTAGAACAACATTAAGTGCTAAAACACTCACCCACACATGTGAATAAGTTCAATTGTGTTGTATTTTAGCTATTGTAGTAATATTCTATCATCTCAAAGTTAAAATTTGTTATGCTATAGCCTTTGTAATTATAGTCTCTTATATCAAAGTTATAATCAATTATGTTTAAAATTGTTTTAATCACACTCTATTGTATCAAAGTTATGTTTTATTGTGTTCTAGTTGTTCTAATTTCACTTTTGCATATTATAATTTGAAGTGTTATTGCTTGTTCGAAGTATATTTAAATCTTTTTTGAACAAGTTTTAAATATCTACAAAATGATTTGAATATTGATCAAATCTTGCTAGAATATGATTCAATTAGAACTCTCATACTTGAATCTTTTGGATTAAACCGGTCACTAACATATATACTACGTGCTGCATGAATTGATAACATTTAAATATATTAAATAAAAGCAATCCAACTTGTTACAAACTCAAAAGTTAATCTTTCATGTTAAGTACACTATGTGTTTGACAATAGAATGTTAAACTGGCAATAAAGCATTAAGTCTATATTAGGTGATTGCATGGTTTACTAAACAAAGGATTGGTGTTTACAATTTTTTGTTATTTATGTCTAAATGTATAGCCATTGAGCCCTTTCTAATGTTGGGAGCCCTAGGTATGATTTGAAGGAAGGAATAATCCTATGTTACAAAAATTAGTCATGTTTGAACATTATTTGAGCCACATTGAACATGATTCAAAAATACTTTGAATATGATTCGAACGATATTATTCGATATTATTCAGTTGAACATTATTTGAGCCACATTGAACATGATTCAACAATATTTTGAATATGATTCGAACGATATTATTCGATATTATTCAGAAGAGATTCAAACTTTGTTCTAACATAGCTCAAAGTAACTTTTCTAATTCATTTTATAACCCTTGCATGCATAAATTTCCTTATGTAGATGACATGACGTCGGAGCGTTTTGATATAAAATTGATAATAGAGATTTTTGAGAGGAATAAATTAATAAAGAATATGCATTCATTAATTCATTGATTTTCCTTTTTCTTCAAGAATTCTTTTTATTGTATCTACATCATTCTTCTCTAATTTAAATCCATTTTCATGATTATATATGTGCATACAAGATTTGAACTATACTATGAACAATTTAATAAAAATATCATGTCATGAGTGATTCTCATGCAATGATATCCCAAACAAATTATGATGAGAGTATAATAAAACATTAAAAAAAATGCAAGTATATGTTCCTATTTTGTAAGATAATTTCTTATTTAAAAAGCTGTTTTCTTATAAAAAAATAAAATAAAAGAAATGATGCCATACAATTTAATGAAAATATCTCAATAATTTTTCAAGTCAAGTCTGATTTGTATTGTGATATTTCGTTACTTGGTATTTGAATGAGTAATGAAACTCCAACTTTGCAATTGAAATAAAGAAATAGTCTCCGAAGGCGTCCGGAAAGACACTCTGGCCTCCATTTTTGACCTTTCAGTCTTCCTGATGTCAACCAATAGACAACGCGTGGATTTAGACTTTGTAGCCTTCAACCCGACGGCAAGAGAAGAAGAGGCGTTCAACCATGTAAAACCTCCACCAGAGCGCTATAAATACTACAGCAAACAATAGCCCTGTATTCAGCTCCAATATCACATTCTCCCAATCTTCTCTTCTTTCTCTTCATTCAGCAAACATGGCTTCTTATGCGCAGCCTAATCCTCAAGGTAGCTAGTTCGTTTGATTCAATTATTGTCTTCCCTTAATATATATATATATATATATATATATACCTGTAATTATAAGATGACTGTTCTCTTTTGCTTCCTACTAAAACTTGGGAATTATGCAGCCTACCCCGCGCCACCAACATCATACCCTCCACAAGGACAGATGCCCTATTCTGCACCTCCTCCGGTAGGGTACCCTACAGCCGACACTGCTGCTTACCCTCAGCAGGCTCCAGCCAACACCAAGAATCGTGGCGAAGATGATGGCTTCTGGAAAGGATGGTAAGCCTGTATATTCAGATCTCCTTTGCCATTAATAGCACTTCCAACTCTGCTATAATGATTGAAAACTACCCACGAACCTATTCTGACTTTTAAGCCTGTCTTTTTCTTCTGTAACTGTAGTTGTGCTGCTCTGTGTTGCTGCTGCGTGCTGGAGACCTGCTTCTGAGAGTGGAGTGGATCTTGCTGTAGGGACAATACCTCCAACTCAATTAGCTCTCCTTCTACATGGGGACAATTTATCCATTCCTTATCTTCATTGTAGGGATATATATATATATATATATATATATACATACACTTTGGATGTATTTTCATTATGATTCTGTATCTGAGTGATTTATTAGTGGAGTTTTTAGATTGTCCTTCCATGAAATTCGACTGAAACTGTGTTTTGATTTTTGATGATATAGAAATTAGTTTCATGCTTTGTGAATTATTAAGATTGAGGACAAATTAATACATGATTAAAGGTTAATTAAGATTAGTGGTGAGAAGAAGAGAAATATGTGGAATGTGCTCTTTGTACGCAAAAGAAGAAAAGTATGACTTATATCGAAATGTCCAAGAATATACTTTTATTAATTAATTATGTAAATAGTATTTACTTAGCCTGATTCAATTGAATTAAAAAATGTTAAGGATAACAAAATTGGGGAAATCATGAGGGTAAATGTGTGACTAATAAATATAGAATAAAGCATTAGCAATAAATACCACACAATTTTCTTGTATTTTCCTACTAACAACACCTAAACTTTCATATTTACATACATATTACTTAAATCTTTAAAATCATATAAAAATATGACTATCAGTACTCTCTTAAAAGTGAAATATGTATGTCTTACAACCGTAAATATAAAATTTACGTGTTAGATATGTAAATACATGATAATTGGTGAATTTCACTAAATAAAATTAAATGTTTTTTTATCCTTTAATTTAATTGAGCGGAAAATGGAGTAGTTACTAAAATTAGTTGATAATAAAATCGAATAAGGGGTATTATGATTTCGTTGGCCATCAATAACTTTCCCCACTGTTTCATGGGGCTTGACATCCTTATCAGAACTTCTAGTCAATTTAGCTTGAACGATAATTTTGCTGGAAGATCATTATTCGCTCGAAAATCGATTCAAATTTTGCTCGGATTGAAATTAAATAGAAATAAATGTGGAGCTATGAGCCAAAATTTTGAATCGAATTGTTAGCTGATTTTGAGTCATACATACATGAATCGACTCAAACTGACCTGAGATTAACTCTTAGTATTTTTTGTTTATAATATATATATATATATATATA
>NW_018164616.1:2204096-2215223 GCF_001263595.1 Phalaenopsis equestris | reverse complement strand
TATGTGTAGAGTGTATATATATATATATATATATAATGCGAAATAAAATATAATATCAAGAGCCATGAGCCAATTTCGAGTCGATGTAGAGATGAAACTGATCCACATAACTTAATTTGAGCCAGTTAGTTTGAATTTTGAGCTGGACCGAAAAAAAACTCAATTTGAGCCAACTCTTGTTTCGATTTCGAGCCGGTTCAAACTCGATTCAATTTCAAGCCGGTTCAGCTCGAAATCAAATATAACAAGTCATGGACTGATTTCGAGCCACACTGAATCTATTAGAGCTGATTTTGAGCTAATCGTGGCTGGCTCGAAATCAAATCGTTAATTATTTAATTGAGTAAAACAAATATTATGATAAGAAGTTTTGAAAATTAGATATTATGTAAAAACAAATAATAAACAACGCAAATATTTAAAAAAAAAAAAAAGCCAGCATCAATAATTGATATATAGTGAAAAGAACCATCGTCCAATAATTAAAAAGGTTGTTTCCTTTACATTATGAATTTAATTGATCATTATTTAAAAAAAAAGAGTAAATGATATATAAAGCTCATGATAATGATGACTAATGCAAATCATTGCTCATACTTTCCCTTCATGATTTGATGCAATTTTGATTTATTCGTCTCAGTCGATACGTCCTCAACAAATTTCTATATTGAGAGATGTCACAAATCACGAAATAAATTTTAAATAACAAATATTCAAATTTCAACAAAAAAATCATATAGAATCTTGATTTCAACACACTTATAATCAAATTGACCGACTCGACGAGACAAACATAATGACACCAACATTGATCTAATTCGAGTCAAGTCAAGCCCATGTCAAGTTGTTAAAACTATTTTTAAAGTTTTCTGGTGCTCTATTGAAAGGTCAAATTGATTCCAAATGTGATAAGCTTATAGTAAGATCGAAAGTTTTGATGAGACAGATCAAACAAGCCTAAGATCACTCAATTCTTACATTGTTAGGGAACTCAAATGTCCGTAGAACACCCTTCGATCAAGGAGATCTTTATAAGTCGTCTGATGGAGTGATCTGATTTCTTTTCTTATTTGTCGAGAGACCTCTCTTAAAATCTATGAAAAGATTCATACTCCTTCTTGAAAGGAGAACATAAACTTCAACTCGGAGGAAAACAGAGAAGAAGGGGCTAAAGTTCAGCATTTTGCTCTGAAGATCTAACGAACGCTTCCCACTCATGCCATCGCAAACTATTGTTGACTGCCTCCTGCTCATTGTAACAAAACACTATGCAGAGTATCGACTAACATTGTGGAGTAACGATACACAATGTTGAATAACGACCAAAATTACGGAGTAACAAAGCGTTGTGCAGAGCAGCGACCAACGTTATAGAGTGACAAACCTCTATGTGGAATAGTGGCTAGCTTTGCGGTGCCTCGAAGCATTCTACAGAGCAATGTGTCATCTCAAACACCACACAACAACACCCTTCAAAGAAGATGTACCACAGTTCTGACGACTGCAACTGCTCCCAACCGTTGTGCAATGAGTCCTTCTACATACAAACATTATAACTATGTGACCCTTCTGGACTGTGAGACAAGGGTCTGCAAGTATACTCATGAAGTTATAGTTGATTATTTTCGATTGGGCTGAACCCCACTTAAAAAACTTTAGGAGTCTCTACCTGTCACTTTTATTATCAAGCGTGTGATTGATTCTCATGCAATGCAAAGACGATAATTTATTACTCTACTGCCATGAATTCTCTAGCACACATCATTTTGGTGTCGTCTATGGAACTACATCCCACCACCAAAGGACTTGTGAAACTTGTTAAATGGTACCGGATGTAACACTCACAATAATGGAGCATCCCGCTCCAACAAGGAAGTCAAGCCTATGCAACTTCCCAGCCTAGAAAATGTTATCCTATCAACAAAAGTGGTTCAATTCTCTATTTGGAGGATCGAGTGTGCAAGATGGATGAGTCTTAACATAAAATTCTTTAGCACTTGCACGAGGCTTGGCAACTGATGCCAACATAACGAGCTCAACAACCGATAAATGCCCCGCTTTAGCACACTCATACCGTGCTAGCTTCCCGTGATGAAAACCTTTCTATAGGACGCTGACCTCCTCAATACTGTAGGTCCTACTCATCAGTCCCGCACAACTAGATTGATCGGTAACCCTCCAAAGCTTACGAGAAATTTGGCCCAGTCGCATCTTGTTGACACTCCTAAAACTTTATTCTTGATGATTTATGTGCCTCGTTCAAGAAGAGTTCACTATAAAGAATAAGGATCACTTCCCCACTCATCATAACTTTCAAGAGTCTTCACCATTGACCGAGATGGTCTTCTAACACTCCATCCTAGCAAGTTTCGAGCTCTGAAACCTTGATTCCTATGAAGGGTATCTAATCCTTATGAGCATGTTGACCACTATAGAATCATTATATATATTCAACATGCCTTTGATGAGCTTTTCTATTAAGTGTTCCCTGTCACTCTCAAGGTTTAAGCTCGCATCTGGTTATGCTCTCTCCCAAGGAACCATCCACACCTTCAATGAGCTAACTAAGCTATTTCTGGAGCAATTGATAGTAAACAAGAGCATCATCAAATATTCAACTCATTTATCAGGAATTCACTAGAACGAAGGATAATCACTCAAGGAATACTTTTGTAGATTCTCTAAGGAAGCTCGTTGGATTCTAGGGGTGGATCCTGGACCCAGGACTTTTCAACTCATTGTTGATGCAGGAGACAGTCTGTTCTTACGATGATCTTGACATCGTGACAAAGCTTAAATCTCTACTGATGAGGTCATTAGTGCACACAAGGAACAATTTGAGCAATTTGAGTTCAAGCACATGAATAAGACTGGGGATGCCAATCAAACCTCACACCAAAAGAAGTTCAAACCATAAGGGAATCATGATTTCCCTCATAGGCCCATGAACCAGTGACATGAGCCTTCATTAGTAAAAGAGTACAAGACACTCAACTCATCATGTGTCAACATCCAAGTAGCCATCAAAAATGAAAAGGCCATCAAGTGGCCAAGGCCGTTAAAATATCTACATGATGGAGACTAGACTCGATATTGTCATTTCCACCAAACAAAAGGGCATTCAATAGAAATATAATTTTTAATTAAAGAAAGATATTGCATGTCTAATATGTCAAGGTCACATGGACCACTACTTAAGAGAATTTAGTGAGGAGAATATAAAGAAAATTATCGGAATCATCAGATGAGAAGTACAACTATAAATTATCTTAAATTATCTTATTTGTGTAAGAGATTCTTTACTTTCATTTTTTTTACATAAGTTTCTAATTGTATATCTAGCAAGAATTTCTTTTTTACTTTAAAGAATTGTTGTTCAATGAATTTTTTTTTATTATCAAATAAGCTTTCTTTATTCTCTCACAAAAAAATTTGTGTGTAGAAATACCCATTGAGGGCAAAGGGTAGACAAGATCTTCATCCGTGGTCTGAAAGATGAGACCAAGAGGTAAGTCTCGAAGGGAAGCTAGCAGATACATTCTTAATTACTTAAAAGGTCTCTTGAGAGTAAGTGACTGATAAGGTCTCTACCCGTGCCTATGGAAGACGATCCCAAGAGGTAAGTTTTCATGGGAAGCTAGTAGTGGATACATTCATCACTATAATGACCTCTTGAGAGAAAGTGACTGACATTGTATTCACCTATACCTCTGGAAGACGAGCCCACTAGGCAAGTCACGATGAGAAGCTAGTCGTGAATAGGGTTTTCACTAGAAATGCATCATGAGAGCAAGTGGATAATATCATATCCGCTTAAAAATATCATAAGGCTATTAATCTCAAAAAATAAATATACATTAAAAACCTCAGAAGGTAACATTAAAAAACTCAGAAGTCTGATCCACAAAAAGTGCAGGTAAATTAACAACATTACTATTATCTGCACCTTTTAAGGCTTGCAGACTTCTGAAAATTGGCAAACTACTATCATGACTTTCAACTACGACATCTACGACAATTTGGCGCCATAACTACCGTCAACAACATTCACAACAAACTAATGAGTCCATAGCAATCGACTATGACCATCGCGGCCCTTTACAACTATTATTGCCTAAATATGTTGTACATAAACATTGTAATTCCATCTTCCTTAGCTCAAGAGAAGAGCATGCATGTGTACTCACCATTAAATAGCAGATTATTTCAACTGGGCTGGCTTTCGTGATTTTTCCCCTTTTTCCAAGGAGTTTCCACGTAAAAACTTCTAGTGTCTCTATCATCACTTTAATTACCTGAGTGTTTGTTGAATTTTCGTTCAATGCTAAAATGCTCTATAATCACTTTAATGTTATGACTCTTTTGACACATATACAACATAATGACTAATAATTGGGAATCAAATATAATTCAAAAAAACATAATAATAATAAAAATATTGGGAATCAAATATAATTCAAAAAAACATAATAAAAAAAAATTGTAATGGTGACTATCCTAACTAATTAATTTTCATGCTTGCCTTATGTTGTCTTGCCTTTTATATGATATTTCAGGTTTCACCCTTTTTGTATGCCAAAAGGGCATGAACTCATGTAAATTTATGCCATATTCTTCCACTCTTGTAATAAATTTGGGTTAAAACAAGTCGTAGGACAAAAATGAAAATCAAATAAAGCTTATGTTTTTATATTTCTGATTAGAAACATAAAAATAATCAAACCCTCATGTCTTACAGAAGCAAATGTCTCTTATCATTGATTAAGAGGACTCACTTATCATACTCTCTCCATTTTCCTTTTTTTAAGGGGCATTTGCATACATACATATCACCCAATTCCTATGTGTTTACATGTCTAACACCTAAACTTTGCTTTTTAATATTCTATCAGCTCAAAAATATCACTATTATAGCTTTAAAATGTGAAATATATCTTTTCAAGCGTATGTACGGTGGCATATATGTGTAAAAATTGATGTTGAGGGGTAAAATATGTAAATACATAGAAATTGAGTGGTATGTATGTAAATCTTTCTTTTTTTATTAACATCGCAATAAAAATGATAACATTTTGAAATATATGTATCATATGTGTAAATTACATGACATTTTAAGTTTAGAGTTTATAGAATTATCAAAATATTTCCCTAGTATTTTAAAATTTAGCTCAAATTGTCCTCCATATGAGGACTATTTCGGCAAACTCCAGGACTAAAATGATACCATGTAAATAGTTGCGAACTATTTTGACACATTACTCATGTTCTAATTAAGTGTGATAAGAATTTTCCACAGCTTATATGGTTATATGATCTTGCTAAAGAATTATTTGAATAAAATGTAAATAAACTATTATTTTAATAGAGATTTAAAAGGTTTTTGTAGAGCTTAAAACAATATAATTTTATAACTAATTAGTAGAATTTAAATTGGTAAAATTTCCATCATTTAAAATATGCTCTCTCAATCCAGCCAATCAAATAAGCACTTGGTAATTTTGAATAATCATTAGGGTTTAAGGTTAGACATTATTTATTTTTGTTTTTAAAATCAAGATATTATAATTATAATTTATAGAACTGAATATCAAAAATATATCTGCACTAATCCTGAGGAAATCTAACAGTTCATAAGGAATAAAGTACATCAAAGGAGAGTCCACCGACAGAACACTAGAAGACCGAGTTCACCGACAGAAGACTAGGAGGCCAAGTTATCCGCTATGATGCAGCCATCAGATATAGAGCAAGCAAGGCCAAAGCGGATTGAGACATGAGAGCGATCTAATCCGAGTTTTTCGATCAAAAATGGGATAAAAGGTACTCAAATCAAACATTAAAAGAAAGACGACCGAAGGCAGCAAACTACCTTATGGTAGATTTGATTCGAGGAACGATCCCATTACTCCCAAATATTAACAATGCAGAAAAGTGTTTATAGACATCACCCAGGTTCTTTTCGTTTAGGAGCGAGCTAACTTTTAGATCATGGTGATTCACCATTTACTCCAAAGTCTAACGTCTCTCTACCGAGAGGAGCTCCTCAACGGAGATCCGGGGTTGACAACTAGAGTAGATCAATCAATTGGAAAAGTTTAGCAGACTGAATCAATCCTGCCCACCTGAAACAAATCAAGCTCAATCAACTGACAACACAGACTCAGTCTGGCAGATTGTATCGGTTTCATCGAGCCGGAGCCAAACAAAATGATCTGATAGAGCCATAAAGTAGTCGAGTGATAGACTTCTGCCTATTTAATTCTTAGAATACACTGTAAACCCACAAGAAAGTAGGGGCAAAAATATAATATCACTATATTATACTCTTTTCTCAGTAAATAAACAAATCATCTTATGAATAAAACACAACACATTAACGTTAAATATTGTTCACTCTCTCTCTCTCAATTGTTCACTCTCTCACACACACACATTTTTTATGTTGTATTCCTTGTTAAGGAAGGTGGAGACTCGGTCCAATTCCTTGAATTGGCGACCTCGACACTTATGAAAATTATTTAAGTTTATTTCCTTATGTATTTTGTTCCCTGCTATAGCTTGATGCTTCCTTATTTTTATTCAAAGCAGTTGCTTTCTATTGACAAGAAGAATTAAGTAAAACTTAATTAATTAATTAAGCTTTACCAAATTAATCTCCCGCCCCTCTTGTTGCTATAGAGAAAAAAATAATGAATTTGATAATCTCCCGCCCCTCTTGTTGCTATAGAGAAAAAAACAATGAATTTGATCTTGTCTTAATGAGCTTTATATGGGTCATTAAAGCATGATTCCATGTTTTCTCTATGAAATCACAAAATTAAGGATTACCAAAATAAGCTTGATACTGGGAAGCTTTAAAATGGGCTCACGATTACAGGGAAGTTGAATTACTCTCCAAACAACCTTCTCTCCTGGGATTATACTCTGTCGTGAAACTGAAATAAAGGAATCACAAGGAAGCTTTTCTTTAAAAGTTGTCTTTTATCTTCTTGGTGTGCCTCTCAGTTTAGAGAGAGAGAGAAGGTGAGGAGAGAGGAAAGAGGAGAGAAGAGAGAGGAGAGGGAGAGAGGGGAGAAAGTTTCTTGTAAGTCGACGTGGTCGACGGTGTAATCCTCAAAGCTAATAAAATCCTCTGCAGCTCTGTGGACGTAGGCAATTTGTCGAACCACGTAAAGCTTGTGTCGCTTTTTCTGGTGTAATTTTTTTCTAGATCTATTTTTCACTTTATTGGCGTCGTTTTTTCACAACAACTGGTATCAGAGCCTTGGTTCGAGACTGAAAAAAAATGATGAGCGGAGACGAAGTGATGGCATCGAGGATCGAGAAGTTCAATGGAACATATATTAGTTACTGGAGGATGCAAATAAAGGACTACCTCTATGGGAAGAAACTTCACATGCCGTTGCTGGGAAAGAAGCCAGAAAAGCTGGATGAGGCGGAATGGAATCTGTTGGATCGACAGGTTCTGGGGTTGTTCGATTAACCCTGTCAAGATCAGTTGCTCATAACGTCATTAAGGAGAGGACTACTGCAGATCTCATGACAGCTTTATCAGACATGTATGAAAAGCCATCAGCGAATAACAAGGTGCACCTGATGAAAAAGTTATTCAAGCTGAATATGGCGGAAGGTGTGTCTGTTGCTCAACACCTAAATGAGTTCAATAATATCATTAATCAATTGTCATCTGTTGAAATTTATTTAGATGATGAGATTCATGCGCTGATATTGTTGACTTCATTGCCAACTTCATTGCCAAATAGCGAGGATAGCAGTTAGCAGTTCTGCAGGTAAATCTAAACTGAAATATAATGATATGCGTGATTTGATTTTGGCTGAGGAGGTGCGCAGGAAAGATTCTGGCGAGACCTCGGGTTCGAGTTCGACACTGATTGTTGATTCTAGAGGGAGATCATGGGACAGGAACTCAAACAGAAGAAGATCAAAATCAAAGTCTGGTCAACAGGCAACCTGCTGGAATTATGGCAAGGCTGACCACATAAATGGTAACGCTATTATTGACAGTTCACAATTATGGGACAGGAACTCAAACAACTGCAGGAAAACTGCAGGAATCTCAAGAAGGAGAATGATGACGCTAATATTGTAACTGAAGAGATACATGATGCACTATTATTGACAGTTCATAGTTCTGTTGATGACTGGATTCTAGGTTCAGGTACTTCCTTCCATACATCTTCCCACCGGGAGTTAATGCGGAACTATGTTGCAGGTAACTTTGGGAAGGTGTATCTGACTGATGGAAAAGCTCTAGATGTGGTGGGGATAGAAGACATTGATATTGCACTCCCTAATAAGAGTAAATGGACTTTGCAAAAAGTAAGGCACGTTCCCGAATTGAAGAAAACCCTCATTTTTGTTGGGCAGCTCAATGAGGGTGGTCATTCAGTAGTGTTCTCATATAGTACCTGGAAGGTGACTAAAGGAGCATTAGTACTGGCTCGGGGTAAGAAAACTGACACACTATATATGACTACAGGTTTACTCAGACGTGGACACATGAGCCAAAGGAGCATTATGGAGAAGCAGAAGAAAGTCAGTTTCTTAAAAAGTGGCAGAGCTCTAAAGGCAGGAAAACTGAATCCTGTACGGACAGATAGTGAAGAACCACAGAGCTATGAAGAAATCTTGCAAGATGAAAGTTCGAGCAAGTGGGAGCTGACAGAACTTCCACCAGAGAAGAAGGCATTGCATAACAAGTGGGTGTACTGGGTGAAGACTGCGTTTGATAACAGTAAAAGGTACAAGACTGGACTTGTTGAAAAAGGCTTTCAGCTGAGGCTGGATATTGCCCATGCAGTGGGAGTTATAAGTAGAATCATGAGTAACCCAAGAAAGAGCTTGAAGGTACAAGGCCGCGTTGACGGTGATATGTCAACAAAAGGTGTTACTCTTGAAAAACTGAAGTTGTGCTTGACTTCAGTTGGCCTTCTTGCTTGAAGACAAAAGTTTTGAGTTGCAGAGGTGGAGGATATCACGTTTGAGGATAAGGTCGATGCAGCCAGCAGATGATGCAGTTAGTGTCCCAGTCTCCAAGTGGGAGAATTGTTAAGGAAGGTGGAGACTCGGTCCACTTCCTTGAATTGGTGACCTCGACACTTATGAAAATTATTTAAGTTTATTTCCTTATGTATTTTGTTCCCTGCTATAGCTTGATGCTTCCTTGTTTTTATTCAAAGCAGTTGCCTTCTATTGACAGGAAGAATTAAGGAAAGCTTAATTAATTAATTAAGCTTTACCAAATTAATCTCCCGCCCCTCCTGTTGCTATAGAGAAAAAGGCAATGAATTTGATAGCTTGCCTTAATGGGCTTTATATGGGTCATTAAAGCATGATTCCATGTTCTCTCTATGAAATCACGAAATTAAGGATTACCAAAATAAGCTTGATACTGGGAAGCTTTAAAAGAGGCTCACGATTACAGGGAAGTTGAATTACTCTCCAAACAACCTTCTCTCCTTGGATTATACTCTGTCGTGAAACTAAAATAAAGGAATCACAAGGAAGCTTTTCTTTAAAAGTTGTCTTTCATCTTCTTGGTGTGCCTCTCAGTTTAGAGAGAGAGAGAGAATGTGAGGAGAGAGGAAAGAGGAGAGAAGAGAGAGGAGAGGGAGAGAGGAGAGAAAGTTTCTTGTAAGTCGACGTGGTCGACGGTGTAATCCTCAAAGCTAATAAAATCTTCTGCAGTTCTGTGGACATAGGCAATTTGTCGAACCACGTAAATCTTGTGCAGCCTTTTCTGGTGTAATTTTTTTCTAGATCTGTTTTTCGCTTTATTGCCGTCGTTTTTTCACAACATTCCTTAGGGTGTGATTCACAATTAAATTAGGATTAATAAGAACACTATTTTAAGCTTTAACTGTCTCCATAATTTTACCATCATGAATTAAAAATTTTGCAAAATATCCTGTCAATCTCTATTAAAAAATAATAATAAAAAATTGGTAAATTAAGTTCACATAGCACAACATTACTCATGAAACCCTGAAATTAAATATTTATTTTAACAAATTCATATAATAGCTTACCTCATAACCCCTACGAATATAGTTTGGCAAATATAATCAATAAAAAATTATCTCCCACTTCTGATTGTCGCTTGCCTTGCAAATAGCTTGCCACATTGGAGAAAAGGAATCCAATTAATGACAAAGACATGCACAATCCACATATAAAGTTGTATTTTCTTTATATAAAATTGATTTTAATGCTATAATTCTAACATTGAATCAGATTGTTTGATTAGAGATAATCTTATTGTTCTTAGCAAATCTATTTTTTGTTAAGATAATTAATCTTTGGATAATATTTATTCGTTGTAAGGTTGATTTAATTTTTACTTAATTTTTAAGTGACTTCAAGATTAATATACTTGAGGATGTTGTTAAATTTATAATTTATCGTAATTTCTAATGACATCTATACTTATACAGAGAGATCATGCTGGTAATTAGTTAAACAATTGGATTAAGTAATATGCATGGTTTGGACATAGTAAGCTACGAAGTTAGGTAGGTCAACAATAAACAGATGATTATTTGGGCGCAATCAAGTAATTATGACATCCACTAGTAAGTGTGATTATGATAGCTAATAGTTAATTACAATGACATGACTGCCATTGTTTACTTGTTAATTATGCTAACTCTCATTTCCAAAAGGGAGTGATGAGGATAGTTGTTTCTAATAAGATGTAAAGTTAGAGATTGTATTGTTGAATCATGATTGTGATTCACATCTCAAGGGTTAGTGCGTAAAAAATAAGTGAGAGAGAGATGGAGGGAAAATTGCACAATAATGAACATAAAACAACATGTCTATCTCATAAAATGATAACCTATTTGTAGGGGAGGGGGTACAATATACAGAGTTACATATTTGCCCTTGTTTTAATGTGTGTGTTATAGAATGTTTTGTTAATTTTACATATATGGACATATGGCCTAGCTCCCTTATAGCTTAGTGGTAGGGCTGTCAAAAAAGCTCGTTGTTCGTGAATAGTTCGTGTTCGGTTCGTCAATGAGTTTGTGTTTGATTAGTTCGATAAGTAAACGAGCCGAACGTGAACAATTTTTTTTTTATTCGGTTAGTTAAACGAATTGAACA
>NW_018164616.1:2201809-2203996 GCF_001263595.1 Phalaenopsis equestris | reverse complement strand
GTAATACAATGACAGGACTGCAATTTAAAAGCTTAAAAGCTTTCATTTTGATTTTTTTTTTCTTACTTTAGTTATTCTTGTTCCGTTCATGAGTGATGCAGATATTATTAATGAAAGTCATTTCAGGGGGAATATTTTGCCAGCTTTTGTTATTTGTTCTTAAATAGCGAATAATAATAATAAAAAAAACTTTTTGCAGATCGCTTATTTCAGAACCTCAAAGCTCAATGTTTTGAATCAAACTACGGGCAATCCTTGCTATGTTGTAGCGGAGTCATGCTGAGTAGTCGGTTCGGGCTCAACTTGATACATGACTTGTGAACTGGACTCAAATGAGCTCATAAGCTGAGCTCAAGCGAGTCTTGACTTGGACTCCTCAGCTCATGAGCCATCTCATTTAAAAGATAATTAATAAAAAATATATTTAAAATATATTAATGCTCAAGATTTTTTAAAAATTATTAAAAATATTAACAAAATAACATTAAACATTTTATTTTAAGTTATTTTTTATTAATGAACTTATAAGCGTTTATTTTATTAGTTATTTTATTATAATATTAGATTAAATTAATTTTATTTTCTCTCTTTTGTACCGTTAAGTTGAGTCATGAACTTGCTTGAACATATTAGCCTAAATTAATTTGACCCAAACTTATTTTCAGCCATAATGTATGCATGTATAATAAGCAAAAACATTCAAAAAATAATAATAATTTCACTTTCTCAAAATTATTTGTTGTGCCTTTCTTTTTTTTTAAAGTTTTCTTATAATGGCTTTGATAAAAGAGAGGATAAAAAAAAAGGGGGGCTATGCTGAGGGTATAAATGACCGAATGTCACCAATAGCAAGCCAATAAGAACATTGCAGGGAAATATTTGAGCATTTAGTATGCACGCAATTCTGCATGCATATGCATTAATCTCTTAATACATTCATAATAACCTATGAATAATATTGAAATAAAGCCCGCGAAGATTATTAGAAGGTTTTTAGAGTTATAAGTTATTGAAATTAATACTCGATAACCTCCCAATAACCCCCTAATAACCGCAATGTGAAGGTTATTGCAGGGTTATTATCGATGCGTGCTAGAAAATTTGCGGCGTTAGAGTAATGGATTATCGTCTTAGCGTTTTGTGATGATTCAACACACGCTCAGATGAAAATGAATCAAGCTGTGATAACACCAGAAGTTTTTACGTGGAAAACTCGTAAAGGGGAAAAATCACGGGGCCTGACTCAGTTGTAAAAATTCACTATAAGTTGATGATTACAGATGCCCCATGTCCCACCGGCGAGAAAGGTTACTAGTTTTCCAAGTTATAACGTCGACTGACGACGTCTAGTCAGCGGTGGTTGACGGAGGTCGGCAGTGATCGACGGTACTTGACGATAATCGATGACAGTCGGCGGTGGTCGACGGAGGTCAGCGTTGGCTGATGACAGTCGATGATGGTCGGAGGTGGTTGACAGAGGTCAGTGGTGATCAACGGAGGTCAGCGGTGGTTGTCGAAGGTAAGTGGTGGTCTACGGCGATCGAAGATAACGAGGATGATCTTTGACTTGAGCTTCTTCTCAAAGCCTCAAGTTCTCTCTTAAGCCTCCTCCATCATGCGAGTGCTGATGCTCTATTTATAGTGTTCTGGATGCAATTAATGCAAGAATAAAAACCGTTTTGATCGGACCGTCTGAAGAGCTTCCCTCGATCGGATGGTGTTTGATGGACATTTGAGTGTCTTAATGATGTCATAATTGAGCAATCTTGGGCTCATTAGATTCGTATTGTCGAGACGCTCGATTCGACTATGAACTCGCTAGATTCGACAACTGTTTGACCTTTCAAATGCCTCCGGACATCCTCTAAGAGTGGTTTATTTGATCCGGGTTTGATCTGACTCAAATTGGACTAGTTTTTATATCATTGGTTCCGTTTCATCAACCGGTCAGTTTGACTATAAGTTTGCTGAAATCAGAGTTCTGAATGATTTTTTATCAAGATTTGAACATTTCTTGCTCAAAATATTGCCTCGAGATTCGTGCCGATGATGAAATTCTGTTGATGTCGTATCAGTTGCCCCCCTATTTTGAGTGAGATGAAATTTGTCCGAAAATATTAAGAGCTGTAGCAGTTATTCTTTCTTTTTCTTTTTTTTCATCTTTATTAGATATAACAGGGATTGGAA
>NW_018164616.1:2199112-2201436 GCF_001263595.1 Phalaenopsis equestris | reverse complement strand
GGCGCTGGTGTGGGGCGAGGGGAAGCGTCGTGACGAAGTGTGGCGGAGGTGGGTCGCGGCGAAGCGTTTCAGCGGTGCAACGGGGCGACACGTTGCGACGGTGCGTCGGGACGACGCGTTGCGGCGGTACTTCGGGACGACGCGTTGCGGCGGTACTTCGGGACGACGCGTTGCGGCGTTGGGTCAAGGCGAGGCGTCGCGACGAATCGTCGCAGCAGGTGTCACGAAGACGCGACGTGTTGCAGCGAAACTTGCGACGAAGAGTTGCGGAGAATGGCTGCGGCGAAGAGTTGCGGCAAAACGTTGCGGCGACGAAACAAAAAGTTGCGGTGGAGCGTTACATTGGATGTCCAATGTCATGTAAGAAGGTTATCGTGGGCTAAATCACCAGTGGCCTTTAACTTTGCTTAAGTTATGCATCATGATGTTACTCGATGATATTAACCTGTATAGAAGGAGCCAACGGAAGTCCACCGATGACTTATCAACCCATCCAAAGTTGTTTGTTGAAGTATTGCTCGCTTACGAACCTGTGTGGAATGGGTCAGGTGTAGTCCACCAAGGACTGTTAACCTATCCAGGGTTGTTTACCAGAGTAAAAACTTAACGATGTTAACCCTTATGGAAGATGTTAGATCAAATCCCCTGGGATTGATCGTGCTCTGACTAAGATACAACCGAAGTTGTGTATTTTTTGGGTCGAGAGCATGAAGTGACTCGTGGATGAGTCATTACACTTTATAAAGATATCCTTTATGTATAGGAAAGTAGGTGAATAAAATTTAAGATACATTGATTATGCATGAGTTGCGATGTAATAACATATGTGGACTACATGACTGGAGTATTACTGATAGTATTTGCGAAGATTTTCTGCATTCCAAGTCCAGGGCAGGATTTTCCCATATGAATTCTTGAGCTTGAAGGTTCCATGCTTGATCATGACAGCCACGATATATGGGCCTTCCCAGAGAGGTGATAGTTTCTTGCGTTGGGGACCATGACCGGCGGCTTCAATGCTACGCAAGACCAGGTCACCGACGGATATAGGTCGAGGCTTGACTCTCCGGTTGAAGTGGCGAGCAACTCTGTGGAGGTAGGAAGCAGCTCTGAGGTGGGCCACATCGCATATTTCTGGGAGAAGATCCAACTGTTGTCGTAGCTTTTTTTAATTATTTTCTGAGTCGAAAGTCTTGACTCGAGGGTTTGGAATTTCGATATCAACGGGGATGACAGCCTCGGTTTGGACACACAAGTTATATGGAGTTTCTTATATGGAGTTTCCCAGGTTTGAGTTCGTGCGGTTGTGCGATAGACCCAAAGGACGTTGTGCAGCTCTTCTACCCATTGCCCCCCAGCCTTCTCAAGTATTTGTTTAGGAATGCGCCACAGTAGTGTGCATCAACTGAATGTGAAGATCCTTGCAGAATGATGTGAAAACTCTTCAGTGAATTGAGTCTCATTATCAGTGATAATATTTGCAGGAAGCCCAAAGCGACAGATGATGTTTTTCCAGACAAACTTTTTGGCATTTGCCTCTGTGGTTTTGGCAGGAGGCTCTGTTTCTACCCATTTAGTGAAGTAGTCGACAGTTAAGATGATGAAATTTTGTTCTTCAGCAGCTTCTTCAGTAGCTGTCGGAAATGACCCCATGATATATACCCCCCATTGGGCGAAAAACCAAGGACTTAGAAAAGATGTGAGTTATACTGGCGGTGCATGTGTAAGGTTGGAGTGTAATTGACAATTCTTGTATTTTTGCACAAACTCTAATGCATCTTGCTTGATCGTGGGCCAGTAGAAGCCTTGCCTCATTATTTTAAGAGCAAGTGTCATGCCACCAAGATGCTCCCCAAATATTCTGGAATGAACTTCTCGTAGAGCATAATCATCTTCAGATGGAGAAAGACACTTGAGGTAGGGACCTACAAATGCCTTCTTATACAGTTCGTCCCCTATAAGGATGAAGTTGGCAGTCATGCGTCGGATGCAAATTGATGTAGTAGCATCATCTGACAGTATTCCGTCTCGGAGGAAGAAGATGATGGGATCCATTCAAGATGGCTCCCTTGGGTCAACTCACTTGGGTCATCTATAGACAGTATCTCCTATGGGTCATGGATGCTAGGAAAATGTATCTCCTCAATATACCTTCTTTTATAGAGATCTCTAGTTGTTTAAGTTGCAAGCTTGGAGAGGGCATCAGCTCGGGTGTTATGCTCCCGAAGTATATGAACGAGCTAACGTGTTTCAATTTGGGCGAGAAGTGTTTTTACCAGCTAATATACTGCACCAGTTGTAAGTTATCAGCGTCAAATTCTCCT
>NW_018164616.1:2188079-2199012 GCF_001263595.1 Phalaenopsis equestris | reverse complement strand
TTTTGTGAGGCCTGCTCATTCGACTATGTTTAGTCTAGGTTACATGTTGGCCTTCAATTGACTTCGAGCTGACAGAATTGACTCGATTGGTTAGACTTTACCGATCAACTGGTCTAGTTTGATTGTAGACCTTCGATCCTGTCATGTTGACTGAGCGTAATATGTTATCGGGCAGGGTATAAATCACCGTAATCTCGTATGTGCTAAGCCCACAACCTAGAGAGCCAGAGGGATGATTTTGACTTCTTATGACATGCTTACTTCTCGATCCATGATAAGGAGCCTCTGAGGTTTCCGTGAGATGATTGAAGGTATTGGAGTCTTTCCTCAGGTTTAGTCTAACAAAATGTCGGATGTCGGCTGCGGTAGGCTTTCTTATGGTGGTTCACTTGCATGTCTATCTATCTTGTCTTGATCTGATTGGTTTGGGCTTCAACCATTTGAACGTCTTTAGTTATGTTGGCCTTGGCTCGGATAGTGGCACCTGGTTGGCTTTGGCCTTAACTTTGGTTCAAATTACTACGTTTGGTCAGATAAGCGGCATCCTGATCTTTTGTTGATGACCCTTCTTGTATTTTTTTTACTTTCTGAATCGTTAGATCTCGAGATTCATGCTGATACATTCTTGAAGTAAATATTTTAAAATCAAAAATAATATATCTTTATAGAGACATAAATATACCTTTTAGTCAAAGGGCAAAAAGACTGCCATTTTAATTATTCTCCCAAAAGGAGCTATGTAAGTAGGCACCAATCTTGCCCATCCCAACTATAAGCAATACAAGTAGTAAAGTAGCCTACTTGTCTCTCTCTCTCTCTCTTCCATGCCTCTACCCCCTTGCACCACAAAATTTATTTTACACTTATTTTTTCACTAATAAATTCTCCCTCTAATACAACCCTCGAGTAGGCTCATGAGGGTGACAAAACAAGTTCAACCTTAGAGTTCAACATTCACATTATTTGCCTAAATTCAATTTGCTTAAAGTATTTAACCTAGCATTACTTTTTTATCTATAAAAACAAAGGAAACCCCCAATTAACAATTAATTACAAAAAAAAAAATAATAATGATAAGGGAGGGAGGGAGAACTAATGAGCTTATTTAAATAAAAAACAAAAAGAGCTACCATCCAAATAAGCATCCATGTGACTCCACCCACTAATTAATGCACTGACAAGCCAAGGTTTGTGGTCCTCACGCTTTGGAATTTGCTCATTGTTGCCAACGGTTGGCTAACGTCCTTTACCCAAGGATAAGGCATCCTCACAATGCAAGAGACAAGCCCAGTTTCCCCTTTGTCTCCAATATGTGCCAATCCATCAGTGTACACAAAGCTAAAGAATCTTTAATACTTCTCCTATGAATTTTATTAAATTAGAATTTTATTATTATTATACAAAAATTAACTTCATTCTTATTCATTATTTTTTTATTAATAATATTTAAATATATTTATTTATGTTTGTATATTGAAAATGTGTGAGAAAGAATATTGAGTATATCTCACGGTCTGCGGAGGAATACGACGTGGCATTGTGGGGTCGCTAGGGACAATTTGATATCCCATGCCTAACCAGCCAACTCCCGTTAGAGCTAGCTGAAAACCTTTCCCTTTCCCTTTCCCTTTCCCTTTTCCCTTTCCCTCCCAGTTTTTTGCTCAAAACCATCACCTTCGTCAATGAACCTTTGCGATATAGTTGTCATTAGAGTTAGGTGGGAAGGCAACGTCGGTATGTGGCTTATAGAGACCATCAAAACTCGGGTATTTCTCATCCTTATGTTCCGCTTCAATCAAAAAATAATGAGGAAGATAATTCTATTTGTGCCTGTCTTTTCATTTTAATTTTTGAAAAGTAAAATGGGCATTTCATATGTAATGTTTACATGTTAGGAATGTATGAAAATCTTTGTGATGTACGTGTTATCAAAGTGCATAGGTAATGTGGTGTCCATGTAAAAATTGAAGTTTAGATGGTATGTGTATATGTAAGAATTGAGTGGTATGTATGAAAATATTCATTGATAGGTAATGTGGCATGTATGTAAAAATTGAAGTTTAGGCGTTAGGTATGTATATACATAAGAATTGAGTGGTACGTATGAATATCTTCATGAAAATTGAAGTTTATGGGTTAGGTATGTATATACATAAAAAATGAGTGGTATGTAAATTGAGTGGTATGTATGAAATTTTCATAAAATTGAAGCTTAGGTGTTAGCTATGCATATACATAAGTTTTGAGTAGTATGCATTTACTTATTAGTAAAATTCAAGTTGGTTGGTTGAAGTGAAGCAATATATGCTACCAGTTTTGTTGAAATTGATGGTGATAAAGAAGGGGATGTTATTACTAGAATTCACGTTGGTTGGTTGAAGTGGAGGAATGCATCAATTGAGTCGATTGTTCAAAATGATGGTGATATAGATGGGGATGTTATTAGTAGAATTGAAGTTGGTTGGTTGAATTGGTGGAATGCATTTATCTGGTAAAATGTTTGAAGTGATGGTAATATAGATGGGGGCGTTATTAGTATAATTCAAGTTGGTTGGTTGAAGTAGAGGAGTGCATCAGGTCTTGTTCGAAGTGATGATGATATAGATGGGGATGTTATTAATAGAATTCAAGTTGGTTGTTTGAAGTGGAGAAATGCATCAGTTCTATTGTTTAAAGAATAAACCACTTCAAAAAGGTGTCTTAAATATAGTTGACCAAGTACTTCAGCTTCTTATTGTGAGTATTGACAAATTTTTATTTTATGTAATAGTTGCATTAACCTGTAAAGCTACATCTATGCCACAAATGGATATTCATAATTTGAGAGTTTAGATGTATACCATATTATATTCATAACAAAAATGACTCACAAATAAGTTCTTGAATGGAGTTGAGGAATTCGTACGGGTGGCATCACTGCTACCCATCTATCATTCCAAGGATAGGTTTTGGTGTCCTTGTGCGAAGCACAAAAATTAAGTGTTTTTTTCACCCAAAAAAATTAAGTTAGATCTTTACTGCAAGAGATTCAAACCTAAATATTTCTTTTGGACTGCACATCGTGAAGTTCGTTCGAGTAAGGAGGTTCCTCGACAAGTTATGCATCTTATGTAGAGGAATTTAAAGTTGGCAAATTTGGTTCATGATGCTCAAAGAGCTCATTTTGTTGAGAGTAATCAACATGAACTTGAAACACTGAACAATGAATCACAATAGTTTTATGACTTATTGAACCCTGCACAACAACCTTTATGGGATGATTGCACAACACGTACAGAGTTATCATTGATGCTGAGAATGTTGACCATTAAATCTGATTTTAACATACTCAGAGAAGCATTCAATCAAGTATCAACATTATTGAAAGAAAAGAACCCTGTAGGGAATTTCATGTTGGATGACATATACAAAACTAAATAGTTAATTTTAAAGTTTGGGTTACAATGTCAGAAGATCGAATGTTGTGTTAATAACTGCTGATATACTACAAGGCCGATGTAGTTGAGCTAACTTGATAATTTTGTGGAGTAGATGTATTCCAATAAAGAGGTTGAAAGAGTAAAAATCAGAAAAATACTCCCTAAAACCGTCTTTTTTATTTTCCACTCATACCCCGACTTCATAGATTGTTCTTTTCCATACGTATAACCCCACACATGACTTCACATAATATTGGATCTGTTGATGCTAATTCGATGAGTTACATATCATATGGTGATGCATGGAGACTTTTTTATCGTACTTACTCGGACTTTCCAACTGAAGCACACAATGTTGGACTTGGGTTATGTGCAAATTGTTTCACCCCATACTGCCGTGCTGCAACCTTGTACTTATGATATCACTGAAATCAAATTGAGCAAATAATATGCGAAGTTTGATCCATTTGCTCCGGCATGCCAAGCTACACCTGTTTATTTCCATCAATACCCTGGTAGAGTAAGGGATAAAGTTAATTGGGTCGTGGTTATGAAGAATAAACCAAGAAAAACTATTGAGCTGTATAGTATTATAGAACTAATTCACCATGAAGAATGTATGTTAGATTTTTGTATTCAAGGCGGCGCAAACAATGAAATGTTTTCGCTTGAGGATACCACATGGATTTTTGAAGCGGTTGCTCATATTATGGATGAGGATGATGATAAGAGTGAAGAAGAAATATTAGGTTCATCTTCGACAACGAGATCCTCTGATGAAACTTAATGACAAAGGTATGTAATTTCAGATTAGTGGTTACTACTGCTATTTTTTGTCTTTTATTTTTATTGTAATGAGTCATAACTCTTTACTCTCACTTTTTCTATTTTTAGAAATAACTGCTACTTGTGTATTACCTTTACTGCACTGTTTCTTTCTGTTTATAATTATTATTCTTACTAGTATTAATCCTATTAATTTCATTCTTTTATTTGTAGATAACCACAGGTGGTCAGCCACTCTAGGGATCTCGTATTTTGGGACACTAGAGACCACTTACAGTAGCAGGAAGAAAAGGTCATCAACTTCTGCCACTGCCTCCACTACTGCTCCCCCTCCTTCTGTTGTTGCACCTCCAATGACACATGTTTCTGCACTTGTTACTCTCACCCCTCTTGTGGCACCTACTCTCACCACCCCTCCCGTGACACCTGCTCCCATACCCGCTGCTGCCCTGTCTCCCATGATGTCTGCTGCTTCCGCACCTACTCCCCCACTTGATGCTGACACACCTCTCGAGCATGGACCATCAAATTTCACACCCCTCTCTAAGGGTACATTTACTACCAGATGGGAACTCATAAGTTATTTTTAACATTATATTATCTTTATTTTTAATGGTATATGTTTCTTGTAACTATTTTTTTTCTTAAGTAGATTCATTCTTCATAAGATGGTCGACACCTGCATCATAGAGATTATCAGAAGCATGTATGATCCTACCTATCTCTCATGAAAGCAGATCCTTGTAGCCACTCAAAACTTATGGTTCAGGGAGTTTGGGGTACGATCATGTAATTTGAATCAAATTTATAAATCTAATTTAATTTTTTATGCTAACACATGGATTATTTTCTATGTTTTGGAGGTCCTTCACCTGGTTCCTAGAACACCACCATTAGATCTGCCAATTTTTTAAGATTTTGGGCAGACATAACCTTAGAGACATGTTCACAATAGCTTGCCGGAGGGGCAAGTGGCTTGCCTAGATTAGTGAGGAGCTCTGGGGTCAGTTGACCACAATATGGGCCTCTCTTGATTATGAGAGTAAGAGACAAAAACACCGAGCGAACCAGACGACGGAGAGGTCCAGAAGAGTTGTGTTTCAAATTAGCGGATCAGCCCCCCATATGGAGCACTGTAGAAGGCTATTAAGATTCTTTTAAATAATTAAAAATTAATTTAATATTTGAAGTGATTTTGTAGCGCTAACCAATTTTTTATGCTATGCATGCCGAGAAGTTGACTCTTGCTCCCTTCATTGCGGAGCCGCTTGTCCGCACTCGTCGGCCCACGGGGAACACATAATGGGTCTCCGAGCATTACCAGTAGGTTGTTGTAAGTTAGAAACATTAAAATATAAGTTTATTTTGACTCTAACTATTGAAAGTGTCAATTAAACACTGGTTAAATTATGTAGGAGGAGTCTGAGCTTCTCCAGGAGAGGCACTTGGCCACTCAGAACTAGATTTCCACCAGCAGCATTAGCAATCACTCTACCACTATGAAGTCTGAGTATGAGCTTTGGACCGAAGTGGTGGGAAAGAGGAAGGGGAGGTTTTATGGCCTTGGAGGGAAGAGCATAGCCTTCGAGTTCGAGCTCTCTCATGGACCTGTACTGAGTTCCCTAAGCTCCTCACAGTTAGTCCCAGAGGCTCTTTCCAGGCAGGTAGCCAACTGCACAAGCAAATACTAGAAGTCCAACATAGGGTCGAGGACTCCATAGCGTGCATGACAGAGACTTTAACAGATTGTCGGGGCAAGCAGCCATTGACATCCGTAGAGGAGGAGAAGGAGAGAGATAATGAGTAGTTTATTTTTATATTTTCTTTTACTTGTAGCCATTATTTTGAACATTTACTATGAAATTTTTGGTTAATTTTAATATTATTATTTGGAATAATTACAATATCTTCTTTTTCATTAATGATATTTGTCAGAGCTTTAATCTGTGATATGACTGGATATAATGTGGTATGTGATGTGGATTATATATTGTGTGCAGGTTGTGGAAATATAATTGATCTTCTGAATTTTTTTCTGTGGTACGAGTTTACATTAGATTTATGTTTGTTTTGTGTCGAACAATCTGACGTTAAATTGAGAATCATATTTCATTATTTATTTATATTATCCGCTGTAAATTCGATGATAATCCGACAATATTCTTTATCGTCCGATGTTTTCAGATGCAAAAGTCCACGCACATGTAGACTAAATAAATCTGATGCTAATGTAAAAACTGACACAAATTATTTATGTCAGAATATTTTGACGAACATTGATGGAATTAGCATTACCGACCCCTAATTTACCCGCGGAAAAAAAAATCAGACGTAAATCCAACACAAATCCGACGATAAACCTAAAATATCATGAGATTTGCCTTAAATTTAGGTTCAATTTGGCCAACACAAATTTGCTTAATTCCTATAATGATTGATGTATTGAAATGATTATAAATTTTGAGGTAATTCACAAATGTAATTATTTTATTATATTGACTAATGTTCTTAGTGTAATTTAGGGTTTCTTTTGGGCATGTCATTAATAATTAAATGTAAGTTTATTTTGAGAAAAGTAATTTTCTAAATTATTATAGATTGTTTCCCCTTATTTTATAACCTATAGGTTCCAATTTATGTGCAAGTATAGATTTAAAAAGTGATAGAAGTTGAAGTATTTTTATTTAATTTTAGCAGTGATATTATGGATGAATATAATTGATGAGTTGTTAATGTGATTATGAATTTTAAGGCATTTATAAATGAATGATATTTTATATGATGATTTTAATTTCTTAGTATCATTTGGGATATGTTTGAGAGTGGTTAGTCTTGTTGTTGACATTACGTATAATATTTTTTTTTTATTATGAGTATATTTGTTAATCTTGTTGTAAATAGCTCATTCTCATTATTGAAAGTTGGAGCCAAATTATGAAATGCAAAGTGCTAAATATGGCACATTTAATTAGATGTGCAAATCTAAATAAAAGTAATAAATATATAAAAATTAATTAGTTGTTTTTAGAGTAGCCTAATTTTCTTACATATAATTACATCTGCATCATTTCTATTATGACTCTATCACGATTATAAAAGTTTAAAATATAAGCTAACAATTTCATTAGCACTTTTTTCAACTCATTTATTTCCTTAAATACATAAGATATTTATCTTCCTATGAACCATATTATCTATTAATTTCATTAATTTACAATTGAGAATATATATATATATATATATATATAATATATATATTCTAATTTTTTATCCTGATATCAGTTTTATAGACAAACTTCTTTGCCTCCATCCATTCATATAGTGAGAACTCTTGTTTATTTCACATTACACCTAGACACTAATGCAGTAGCCCTTGCATACTTTTCACCATATTCATGTCATATATTCTGTTGCTTCTAGATGGCGCCTAGCCTAAAGTCCGAAAAAACTCACCAAGAAAAAATGCTGATCATGCAAATTGTACAATAATAGATTTTTTAATTAATTCACTAAAATCTGTCAAGAATTATTTACTCTTACAAAATTTATTTTCCTACATATATCATAAGAAATGAGCAGGGAGATAACCATACATAGCATTATTAGAAAAAAAAAATACATAACAGATCATGATAAATAGACAATAATTGAAGTAATTGCCACTATATCTCAAGTTCATTAGCAGCATATTCAAGCTAAGTAACTTTAGACAGATGACATAGAAAAATTATTCATAGACACATGTCGTTCAATAAATGTTTATACATTTCATGAATGAACATGCCTCGCTTTCTGTTGATAAAATAATGTACAGTCAATTACAAAATATACATTTCATGAATGAACATGCCTCGCATTCTGTTGATAAAATAATGTACAGTCAATTACAAAATAATGCAGTAGCCCTTGCATACTTTTCACCATATTCATGTCATATATTCTGTTGCTTCTAGATGGCGCCTAGCCTAAAGTCCGAAAAAACTCACCAAGAAAAAATGCTGATCATGCAAATTGTACAATAATAGATTTTTTAATTAATTCACTAAAATATGTCTAGAATTATTTACTCTTACAAAATTTATTTTCCTACATATATCATAAGAAATGAGCAGGGAGATAACCATACATAGCATTATTAGAAAAAAAAAATACATAACAGATCATGATAAATAGACAATAATTGAAGTAATTGCCACTATATCTCAAGTTCATTAGCAGCATATTCAAGCTAAGTAACTTTAGACAGATGACATAGAAAAATTATTCATAGACACATGTCGTTCAATAAATGTTCATACATTTCATGAATGAACATGCCTCGCATTCTGTTGATAAAATAATGTACAGTCAATTACAAAAACTCCATCAAATGGTGGCTATATTCTTAAAATTATTAGAAGACGAGAGAATAGAACTATATCTGGTGTTCCAGTTTTTTCTCCAAGGTACTGTTTACGTTCCTTTTTTTTTAATAAGATCTGAGGCACGGTACAGCTCCACTGCCATTACTCAGTGAAAAATTTGCGAGACGTACACAATGTTGCCTACGTTAGAGAGGTTATTCAAAGGTTATTAGGGGGTTATATCCGCGCTGTACCCTCTGTAACTTCCCTGTAACCTACATGTGCGCAAATATAACCCACCAATATCCTTTGAATAACCTTTCTGACGTACGCAGCACTGCATGCATCTTACGTACACAAATTTAAGACGTATGCAAATTTTCTCCATTAATAAAAAATCATTCACGTTAGGCTGCAGGTCGATACAAAAGCGGGCCACATAAATTAAAATAATGCGAGAATTAAAACGAATGCATAAGCCTTGTGACTTGTGAGCGGTGATGTGCATGCTTTGGCAGATGGAGATAAAACCATACAAGTAAAGGGAGGCGCATTAAAGCAGGAGGCAGGGAGAAGGCAGGCTCACGAGGGGTTGGTTGTTGTGGTGGGCCAGCGTAGAGGATAAAAAAATATATAAATAATTAAACAAATAATTAATTAATTAATTAATTAATTAAAGCAGGCCAACCATTACCTCCATCATGGATGACTTTCAGATTATTAGGTGAGTACTCATATTTTTACTATTTCCGTATATAAAAATAGTTCTTTGTAAAATAATAAGTTGGCAATATAGATAAATAACTGTATGATATAAATAATGTTTATTTTTTAAATATTAAGGGCCCTCCTCTAATCTGCTGTCTCTCTGAAAGCCATATACTCTCCTTCAATTATGCAGTGTATGTCTGGCTTTTCTTCTCCCAATCTTCATGCTTTCGAATGCTTCATATGCTTTGCTTTTGTCGGCTTGAGGGATTGAAGCTTTCAGATCACATGATATGCTTTGATTTAATTTGTTGGTGTGAGGGGATGAAGCTGCCAGCATGATCTGTTCAATTATGTCTATACATACCAAGCCTAGCCGGTTCAGTTCAAAAAAAACAACTTTTTTGCTTATAATTTCTCTTTCGTTTTTTTATCATTCTTCTCTTCTGTTTTGCCTCTCAAATATCTTAGCTACTTTTCTTAATTTGCATGTTCTCTCTCTCTCCCTCTATCTCTTTGACCCTGTTTCATATTGGTGTGGTTCAAAGATCAGATCATGTTGCAGCTTCAATCACTCACCATCAACAAAGGGCTCTTTTAGAGTGCGTTGGATTTTCTGATCGTCTGATTTGCATCACATATGGTTCAGATTCTGGCAATTCGTGAGGTATTAGAATGCAAAATTAGATCCATAAACTTATGCACATGTCATGATTTTGAGCTCTTAAATTTGCAGGTTTTAATTTTTGAAGATTTTTCAATTTTGTATGGTAGTTAAAGAAAGTAGCTATGTGATACTGCCTATCAGTGATGATGCAACGTGTAAAATTACTAAGGTTTTCTTATTTATATATTTTGATAACTTCTAATTGGTACATATATTGAAATATGCATATACTTTTAGGTGGTCTTATTGCCGGAGCTAGCCAGTTTATATATATTCACTTATATTTAAAGCTTGCTCGGCAGTCTTACTAGCTACTATTTCCACAAAATGAAAAACATTATAAGGCCAAGGAAACAATTTATCTTCTTCTTCTTCTCTCTCTCTGCTACATATTCATGCAGGAATTGACAAGGAATCGCCAACGATGAGACTGAAATAATTTTGAGCACAGTGAGCATGTCTTTTCATGCGAGTAATTAATATCTTTTCATGATGACATTTAGGTTTTGCAGGTTAAATTTAGTATGTTTCAAATCAAATAAAAATATATTGTATGTTGTATATAGTGTACAGATTCTTATATAATATGTATAATATTGTTGTGTATAAAGTATGGATGCATCAGAATTCTGCATGTAATATTCTCTTCAAAATGAAAAAAAGAAATTATGCATGCCTAATGTTATATTGTATGAGTTTTATGCGTTTAATGTTTTACATGTTTGCTTTTAATGGATGAAGGATTATAATTTGTATATAACATTGTAAATCCTGTTTGCATTATAGGAGAAAAGGTTGTAGTAGTGTCAATATTTAAATAAGAGTTATTTTATATGTTGGATATAATTTGTAATCAAAATGCATTTAATTTATAAATATTGTTCTCGCCTCAACAATTATTATTCGCATTCAATCCTTTTTGATTGATTAAAAATTAGTTGATTAGTCTGAGTTGACCATGCAAATCCTCAAGCATCTATAAATCTAGTTAAAATTAATATATATATATA
>NW_018164616.1:2186459-2187979 GCF_001263595.1 Phalaenopsis equestris | reverse complement strand
ATATATAAGTTTCTTTTGTTGTCCATTTAATTTAATTCTTTTTTCATCAAACTAAGCAAATTGGAACTATTGGCCATTATAGTATAACTTAATCGTTTTATCATTTTCTCTCCTTGGTAATAGTATTATTTATATTTTTTGCTTTTTGAATGGCTTTATTATGAGTTCTTTATAACAAACTTATAACTTTTCATCCGCACTTATTTTGGCTTCCAACTATCAACTATTTGAATTATTGTCATTACACACAATAAATTCATAATCATCAATCAAACCATCTTTTCATGATATCAAAATGTTAGCATGCATATCAGTCGGCATCAAAATGTCAAATTATTTTATAACAAAAATAAGAGAAAATATAAAAAATCATGAATAATACTAATCATAAAATCATGAATCATTTAGATAATAATATTGTTTATGAAATATTGTGCATTCTCTTGGAAAAAAAATTAAAAAATTATGATGTTATATCAATTCATCATTATGTTTATAACATACTATATGATGTAAAAATTATGAAAGGAAGTCTAGAAATTTTGAAATAGTAAAAGATGTATTTATGCCTTGGAAGTGTTATGCTTTGCTCTAAATGTCCTCCTCCTCGACGATTGATCCTCTCCCCTCTCCCCTCTATTTTTATACATAAGTGAAGTGTCTTGGTCTAAAACATACATGAAAAAAATAACATAAATTGTATAGCAAGGTAAAGTATATACATAAATATGTCTGGCACTATTAAATGCATATGGCAATATGATATTCCTCTTGCTTGTGTGTTGTTATGATGTATTTTGTAGCCTGTCTAGGTATTGTGCTGTATATCTGGAGAACTTGTTGAGCTTGTAATTGGCAACCATTTGAGTTGTTTCTTGTAAGTTGGAAGCTATCGTTGGTTTGGGTCAAATAGTTGAGCTGGCGAGATCAGCTCCCTCGTTCCACACCAGGCTAGCGATGCATATGAGTTGCCCCCATGAAAGTTGCGTTTGCAGGTTAGGATGTCTGACTCAACTTGTTGAATGGACCCCGCAGCAAATGGAAAAAAATATTATGTCTAGCACCGTATGTGCAGACGATGAACGAACCCATGTCGTTGTCCCCACAATTGGACAAATATGTGTAAATACATATCGTGTCATACGTACGCAGATCCCTAATTAATATTACTTTACATATGCTTAACAGATTGGATTCGTTTTTCTATCAAATATTATATAGTTGTTTAAAATATCAAACTTAAATCAAATTTAACCAAACAAAAAGAATCTCTCTCTCTCTCCCTCTTCTTTTTTTCCGAGGAAGATTCAATTTAGCTTATTATATATCGAACCCTACATATCCAGGGTGGGTAATTGTCATCCTAGAATTTGAGATTTCTCTATATAAGCAGTAAAATTTGTAAACTTTTTCAAAAAAATTCGTAATTTTTCTTCTCTCATACTTAAATTTTTTGCCCACCCTAAAAAATAAAGTTGATTTTGCCCATATATATATATATGTATATATATATATATATA
>NW_018164616.1:2181216-2186359 GCF_001263595.1 Phalaenopsis equestris | reverse complement strand
ATCATTGACTTTTTCCTGATATCTCGATAGAAAATAGATGTCGAGATCATGACATATTGCCGGCTAATATCAGAAACTGTCGGTACAGCGACTGTCTCCAGTACCCGAGTGATGAGACTAAATCCTTAAATGAGAGAAAGACGGGTGTCTGAGGCCATGGTGGCCTCCTCGAATTGTCATCTTAAATGGGATTGATTTGAGGTTATCTTCTCGAGCAAGACATGGAACTAGCTGAACTCATTACTTCGACGGATGAGACTAGATATTTGTGTATAAAGTGCATTTTCTTGTTTAAATGGGGATTATAAGTGTCCTATAAAGGAACCTAAAATGAAAATATCAACCTTTAAAATTTAATGCTGTGTTCCCCAATTCAGGAACTTGTTTGGCTATTTATAGTTCTTAGTATTCAACATGCTTGCTCTGTTTTGAGCTGCCAGATATGAATACTTGAAATTTATAAGAATGAAATCCATAAAACTGCTTTTGTAAAATATTGATTGAAATAGAATAAAAACACATAATAAAAAATCTTAGACAATAAAAAATTAAAAAAATAAGAAAATTATAGACAAAGAACATCAAAAGCAAAAGCTAATGATAAAAGTTTATGAGACAACTTTGTAGAGACAATTCAGCAATCCTTTTCTTGTACAACATCATTGTGCTGGCGATCAGCTTGTGCTTCTTTTTCAACAGTTTAACTTTTCTTCTTTGTGGGAGAGCTTTAGTGTCTGCTCTTTAGGAAAAATTATTCCATATGAAACATTTATGCAGCTCTACGTGCGGACTTCCAGTAATATACCGTCACATGGAGGTTATTGAAATGAAATTGCGGAGATTATTGAGGGTTTATTGAGGTGTTATTAAGAGATTATTGCGGGGGTTATGCATGGGGCGGAGATTATTGGGTGGCTATTTGGGTGTTATTTTGAGATTATTGCGTAGTGTAATCGCAGAGGTTATTGAGAGTGTAACAGAGGAGGTTATTGGGAGATTATTGAGAGGTTATTGCGGCGTTATTAGAATTAATGCTTCAATAACCCTCAATTACCAGACCAATAACCACCGCGGTTCCGCTTCAATAATCTCCGCTGGAGGTGGGCCCGATATAACGCACGTGACAGTATATTATTGGAGTACGCACGTAGCGCCGTATGTAATAATTTCTCGCTCTTAGACCTTAGGCCTGCGCATATGACCTGATGCTTGCTTAGGTTTCAATCTGTCTCTCTGAAATCAACCCTCTTTGCTGGCACTTTGAGCATGCTAATGATTTCATTAACTAATTCAGTGCTTGATTTGTGGGGGATAATTTGGTTGGAAAGTATAACCTAAACACACCTACAAAATGATGCTTTGTTTGGTTAGTAGACAATTTTAGGGGCATTTACATACATGCCACCCAATTCCCATGTATTTACATAAATGACATCTATATTTTGTTTTTTACAACTATACCACACAAATATTTCATGTCAAAGGTGAAATATAACTATTCATGCAGAGGAGATGTGGTATATATGGAAAGAAATTGAAGGTTAGGTGTTCATATGTAAAAACATAGGAATTGAGTGAACGAGCTTCTTAACGAACCGAACATGAGTTTCTTAACGAGCCGAACACGAGCTGTTCGCGAACAAGAAGCCGTTTTGACAACCCTAGAAATATGTAAATATATAAGAATTGTGTGCTATGCATGTAAATGTCTCTCAACTAATATTTACAGCGCTAAACTTCTCTACTCAACTCTTTTATCAATCATGCACTCCAATCATGTTCTGAACAGCGCATAATTCAAAACAAAAGCTTACATTTCATTATCATTAAATAATTGTACAATAATTACAAACTTTTCAATTTGTTTGGCATTGATTGATAATACTGCACAATAGATTCATCGAATACTTATTTCTCAATATGTGGTATAAGACAATCATTGAGTCAGTAATCACTCATTCGACTATGTAATCGATGTTTTGATAATCGTCAAGGCAGAACAAAACCCTATTAACTATAACAATAATAAATGGTAAACTTAATGCTAATGTAGTAAGTCCATAAACTAGATGATATACACAATTCTTCCTAGCTTTAATAAGTTGTTTTACGAGATCAACACTGTCTCTTAAAAATGAGAAATCAACACTAAAACACATATCAATAATATAAGTGGATAACCGATAAACGAGAGCTACAAGCTCAACAAATCATTAGGATATAACTCTACAAAATGAATTAGCTTTCTTTTATCAAAAGTTGAGAATAAATCACTTGATTTAACAAGCTATAAAAAAAAACAACTTGGTACTTGCTCCAAAGAAATGATTATTCATCTCTTGAAATTTTCTCATAATCATAGTGTAGAACAACTCAGCACGATAATGATGAAAATTTGTAATTTATTCATCTCTTCCTATTGATCTTCATTAAGCCTTAAAAGTGGAGTTCATATTTGAAAAGTCAATTTAAAAAACATTACAAAAATCAGACACTTCTAATATGAAATTTAATTCATTCTTCCATAACATTTGTGGTCGTTATTTTGATACATGCACCAGTTTCATTGCATTCTCAATATTTTGATCTTTTTTTTTTTGTAAAGATTGTGATAATTCATTTGCAACTCTTAAAATATTAATCATTAATGCACCATGAAAACAAAGTCAAAACTTTTGATTGCATCACTTAAAATATGGGTTTCAACTAATTTTATAAAACTCAAACACTTCAAGTACGAATGCATACATTTCTATAAGACTAACTAAAGTATAAAAATGTGAGTTCCAACCGGTGTCTCTGGCTTTCTTGCAGAGTAGTTTTTTGAATCACCACTGCTAATTATTTTCTCATCTTTAAGATGCAAAAGAATTTTCTCAGATTGAATTGTTTTAAGAGCATTATTCCTCTTACAAGAAGCTCTAATGGTATTTAGGATTCTTGAAGTGAACTCAAAAAAAATATCTTACTTACTAAACACAATTAAAGCCGATGAACGAAGTAATGAATGTAGAATTCTTAAGGATTATTATTAAGAACGAGTGATTTCAAACCATTAAAATCCCATCGCATATTGGATGCCCTTTCATAAGCCTTGGCCATGTATCTTATGTAAGCTTAAGGAATGTTTTACAAGTATAAATACAAGAGTTGTTTTGAGTGCAACTGAAGTGAGAAAATATGTTTAACACGAACAAATATATTAATAACTTGCCCCTTTTTATTAATATATCTGACTGCGACAACCAATTGTTCCTTTGTTGACACATCACAAGACCCGTCAACTATGATGGAGAAGTAAGAATCACTTATATCTCTCATGATAGAAGCTAGTCTATTATCTTAGCTTAATAAAGTTTTTTTTTTTGAACATTTGGTGAAATTAGTTGTACTTTTATGTTGGAATTTTCAAATCTAACTTTCTTGATTTCTTCATTATGATTCACAAAAACAAAAAAAAATGAAATGGCTCCAAATGATTACCTTGATTAGTTGATTCAAATGATTCATCAATCGCACCAAATGACAACTCTTATCATAGAAGAAATCAAACACAATTAATAGATACAATCAATATAATCATATATTATTTTTTATTCCTCTCATCCTTACTCAACCACATAGTAGAAACACTTTGTACTTAAGGCTTTCTTGGATTTTCATATTTTTTTTTCTTTTCTTATTACGAGTATTGTTATGATCTCCAACTTGAGCTAAACTTTTTTTTTTCTTTTTCCTTCCAATTTTTATATCTTTCATTAACAATTGAATCTTCACCTCATTGACTTGTATCAATGAGTTCTTGAAGCTTCAATAGATAATAATAAAAGTAACATATTGCATCTTTTTGCATGTTATACTCTAATCAAGTTGGATGATCATCAAACCATTTTGAACAAAATCATCGAGCAATGTTACCTATCATAGTTTAAGGAAAATTATAACTTTTTGGTTGATGTTGTTCCTTGAGCAAATACGCTCTTCACACTATAGCTCAATCATTAACATTATAACTCCAGATAGAAGAACAAAGTCCAGGGTCGGTCAGAAGATTCTTTATATTAATTTCCACTCTTTCTTTTCTTTTTAACTAACGATCCATTTATTCAACTTTTAAATAAAAAAAATATATAATATTATTTTAAATAATTGAAAATTTATAATCAAACATCTTTAACATGACTATTAAAACAACATAAGCTAAACAAAACAATCAATCAAAACATAATAATTCAATATTTAACAAGTAAATGTAAATAAAAGTAAAAAAAAAAAAATACTCCAATCACCAACTTATGTATTTACACCATACACATTACACGATTCTTATGCATTAACATATCTAACACACAAATTTTCGTACTTATATATATAATGCTCAATTTTTTCGCATCACATCAAACATATCACGTTCACTAACTTCTTAAAAGTGAAATAGCAAGTTAAAGGTAAAATTATTATTTCAAAAATTTATCATTTTCAAGTTGAAGCTCAAATAGAGCAAATATTAAATAAAAAAAGAAAAGAAAAGATAAAATTGAGTGGTTGAATGGATGAAACATCACATTCCTACAGCCGCTCAAAAAGTAAGCATATGACAAGAAAAAATCAAAGAATAACATGAACTTTATGTAAGAAGAAAAACAAAACAACGAAATAACTGAAAACACAACTTTGAAATAAGCTTGGCTATGAAAATCCCCAAAATGCTTCAATTTATCGATACTAAGGAATTGGGAAGAACAACAGAGCTCTCAAACCCGCCAACTTATTGATTCAAAGGATGTTCTCAATTAAAAAGCAGAAACTTAAAAATTCGAGCAGAGAAGTATGAACTACTACTTTGCTGATTGGCACCAAAATGACAAAAAAAATAATAAAATAAAATAGAAAAACAATCACATATAAGCATAACAAAAGATAGAAGAAACGACTTGTCGAGAGAACCAGAGAAAAGGAGGAGCAGAGAAGGCTATGTCGCGTGAGAAATGAGTCGTGTCATAAATCATGAGAAGTTAAATAACGGGTGAGAGGAAGCTGGAAGCGGGACATAAACGAGGGTTAAGTGTTACCTTAAGTTTTGGTATTTGAAAATTTTGGAGATTTCGGAGGTTTTTGTATGCCGGCCCCATCAATCCTTCCC
>NW_018164616.1:2179625-2181116 GCF_001263595.1 Phalaenopsis equestris | reverse complement strand
ATTTTATCTATTTACATATCTAATACCTAAACTTTACTTTCTCCATTTGTGCCACCCAGAGCTTTCATATCACATCAATAAAAACCACATTTTTAACTCATAAAAAGTGAAATACACCTTTTCATGTATAGCGCTTAGGTGGCATATATGTAAAAAATTGAAGCTAAAGATGTTAGATAAGTAAATAAATAAAAAATGAGTGGTATGTATGCAAATCTACCTTAGATATTTAATGAAATAGTTTGTGGGAAAGAAAAGCATAAACCTTGCAGACTTTCATTTGTTGTGATTAGATCAAGTTCTAAGAAATTAAGAAGCCTGCCAAGATCAACTCCACTAGTCCAATTCTCCGGTCCATGACCACACCTAAGCTTCAGTCTCCCACGGTTTGCCGTTCCCCCCCATATTATTCCTACCGGTTGAGGTTTCTCACTGTCCTGCGCTGTCAAAATAATGAGGCTGCCGCTGTCTCCTTCGAGATCAAAAGTTTCGTGGTTTTCACCAACGACGAGAAAATCAGTGAAAAAACATATTCCTTTCTCATCGTTGTACTCGAGGGCATAGGCCATGACTGTTCCATTAGTCAAACCAGAGCTCCTTCCAACCTTCACCACTTGCCTTCCAATAAGACTGTTGATTGGAGACTGCAAGTCCACAACCTTAACATCCCCGATCTCACCCACTCCCTTAACCAATGTGGTCACATTTGACATGTCAAAGTCATCAGCAAACGGAATGAACGCCCCATCAGCACGAACGAAGGTTTCTGTAAGTGCATCAGAAAATAACGAGTATGTTTAGATATCAGATCATCATCCAAAAATTAAATTGGGAGAATGTTACCTGGGTTGGTTCCAGCATAGATCCCAAACCATAAATCATCTGTGATGAATGAAGTAGCTCTTTCCACAGCACCAAGGTAGACCCCAGGCCCAAGATTAGGTGGTAAGGGGTGAAACATCTTCTGGTTAGGGTAATCCAAATCAACTGCAACATGCCGGTTCGTAAGAAAACCAACCTGTTTGCTTCCTGTCCTACTTTTCACAATGGCACCCAGAGTTCCGTAAGTTTCTTGGCTTGCCACCTAAGAAAGAAACAAACAGAATAGGAAATTAGATGATTATTTTTCAAGAGGTAGAGACAAGCATGCGAGTTTTATTTAGGTGCTACGGCAGAGGAATAACTGGCAAAATGGCATTTCAAATAGTCACATTACATATTTGGGGACCAATAAACATATTTTTTGTGAGAAACTTAAGGGAAGACATACTGCTAATATATTTAGAAAGACGTCGACAAAACTAATAGCCTTACTAAGAGAACTCAAATCTACGTTCAACTTTTCATTATTTCTTGAGAAGAGATTAGAATTAAAGCAGATAAAATAAATAAAGAAATTAGATTTTCATTGAGCAAGGCTGTCCAATGCCAGCCGAGCCGGACCAAGGCTGCAACATGTCACGCTCTGCCACATTCGAGAAATCGTCGAGA
>NW_018164616.1:2175952-2179525 GCF_001263595.1 Phalaenopsis equestris | reverse complement strand
AAAATTATAGACAAAGAACATCAAAAGCAAAAGCTAATGATAAAAGTTTATGAGACAACTTTGTAGAGACAATTCAGCAATCCTTTTCTTGTACAACATCATTGTGCTGGCGATCAGCTTGTGCTTCTTTTTCAACAGTTTAACTTTTCTTCTTTGTGGGAGAGCTTTAGTGTCTGCTCTTTAGGAAAAATTATTCCATATGAAACATTTATGCAGCTCTACGTGCGGACTTCCAGTAATATACCGTCACATGGAGGTTATTGAAATGAAATTGCGGAGATTATTGAGGGTTTATTGAGGTGTTATTAAGAGATTATTGTGGGGGTTATGCATGGGGCGGAGATTATTGGGTGGCTATTTGGGTGTTATTTTGAGATTATTGCGTAGTGTAATCGCAGAGGTTATTGAGAGTGTAACAGAGGAGGTTATTGGGAGATTATTGAGAGGTTATTGCGGCGTTATTAGAATTAATGCTTCAATAACCCCCTCAATTACCAGACCAATAACCACCGCGGTTCCGCTTCAATAATCTCCGCTGGGGGTGGGCCCGATATAACACACATGACAGTATATTATTGGAGTACGCACGTAGCGCCGTATGTAATAATTTCTCGCTCTTAGACCTTAGGCCTGCGCATATGACCTGATGCTTGCTTAGGTTTCAATCTGTCTCTCTGAAATCAACCCTCTTTGCTGGCACTTTGAGCATGCTAATGATTTCATTAACTAATTCAGTGCTTGATTTGTGGGGGATAATTTGGTTGGAAAGTATAACCTAAACACACCTACAAAATGATGCTTTGTTTGGTTAGTAGACAATTTTAGGGGCATTTACATACATGCCACCCAATTCCCATGTATTTACATAAATGACATCTATATTTTGTTTTTTACAACTATACCACACAAATATTTCATATCAAAGGTGAAATATAACTATTCATGCAGAGGAGATGTGGTATATATGGTAAAAAATTGAAGGTTAGGTGTTCATATGTAAAAACATGGGAATTGCGTGGTATATATGTAAAGCTTCCTATTAAATATATTAATATGAGAAAAACATAATGTAAATAAACATACACGAAGATTTAAACATTTTCTTATCAATGCTAAGAGCTTCACCAAATAACTTAAACAATATCCGATAAATTATGTCAATTATTTTTATTAATTAGGTTTGATTAACTGTTTTCATCGAATATATAATTAACTAATATTAATTAAGGCTTAACTATTTCCAATGGAATAATCAATAAATAAGTTTTAAAAGTAAATTAAAATGATGGGAAATTTACATATGTTGCACACAATTCTTATGTATTTACATATCTCACACCTAAATTTTCATATTTACATTCATAGCACTCTGGCGTTTTAAATATATGCATGAAAAGGTGTATGACTTTTAACAAGTGATAATAGTGCTATTTTTTATGTGTATTAAAGAATTAATTGCTATTTTTTATGTGTATTAAAGAATTAGTTGCTATGTGTGTAAATATGAAAATTTAGGCGTGAAATATGTAGGGGTGTAAACGAGTCGAACACGTGTTCGTGTTCGGCTCATTTGCTTAACGAGTTGAACACGAGCCGTTCACGAACAAAGAGTCGTTTTGACAACCTTTATATATAATTGATTTGTAGTATTTCGAGCCAAAACAAGCCGAACACGAGCAAACAAATATTTTTTCGTGTTGTTCGTGTTCGGCTCGTTAACTTAGCGAACGAGCCGAATACGAGCTTCGTAACGAGCCTAACACGAGCTGTTCGCGAACAAGGAGCCATTTTGACAACCCTAGAAATATGTAAATATATAAGAATTGTGTGCTATGCATGTAAATGTCCCTCAACTAATATTTACAGCGCTAAACTTCTCTACTTAACTCTTTTATCAATCATGCACTCCAATCATGTTCTGAACAGCGCATAATTCAAAACAAAAGCTTACATTTCATTATCATTAAATAATTGTACAATAATTACAAACTTTTCAATTTGTTTGGCATTGATTGATAATACTGCATAATAGATTCATCGAATACTTATTTCTCAATATGTGGTATAAGACAATCATTGAGTCAGTCATCACTCATTCGACTCTGTAATCGATGTTTTGATAACCGTCAAGGCAGAACAAAACCCTATTAACTATAACAATAATAAATGGTAAACTTAATGCTAATGTAGTAAGTCCATAAACTAGATGATATACACAATTCTTCCTAGCTTCAATAAGTTGTTTTACAAGATCAACAATGTCTCTTAAAAATGAGAAATCAACACTAAAACACATATCAATAATATAAGTGGATAACCGATAAACGAGAGCTACAAGCTCAACAAATCATTAGGATATAACTCTACAAAATGAATTAGCTTTCTTTTATCAAAAGTTGAGAATAAATCACTTGATTTAACAAGCTATAAAAAAAAACAACTTGGTACTTGCTCCAAAGAAATGATTATTCATCTCTTGAAATTTTCTCATAATCATAGTGTAGAACAACTCAGCACGATAATGATGAAAATTTGTAATTTATTCATCTCTTCCTATTGATCTTCATTAAGCCTTAAAAGTGGAGTTCATATTTGAAAAGTCAATTTAAAAAACATTACAAAAATCAGACACTTCTAATATGAAATTTAATTCATTCTTCCATAACATTTGTGGTCGTTATTTTGATACATGCACCAGTTTCATTGCATTCTCAATATTTTGATCTTTTTTTTTTTGTAAAGATTGTGATAATTCATTTGCAACTCTTAAAATATTAATCATTAATGCACCATGAAAACAAAGTCAAAACTTTTCATTGCATCACTTAAAATATGGGTTTCAACTAATTTTATAAAACTCAAACACTTCAAGTACGAATGCATACTTTTCTATAAGACTAACTAAAGTATAAAAATGTGAGTTCCAACCGGTGTCTCTGGCTTTCTTGCAGAGTAGTTTTTTGAATCACCACTGCTAATTATTTTCTCATCTTTAAGATGCAAAAGAATTTTCTCAGATTGAATTGTTTTAAGAGCATTATTCCTCTTACAAGAAGCTCTAATGGTATTTAGGATTCTTGAAGTGAACTCAAAAAAAATATCTTACTTACTAAACACAATTAAAGCCGATGAACGAAGTAATGAATGTAGAATTCTTAAGGATTATTATTAAGAACGAGTGATTTCAAACCATTAAAATCCCATCGCCTATTGGATGCCCTTTCATAAGCCTTGGCCATGTACCTTATGTAAGCTTAAGGAATGTTTTACAAGTATAAATACAAGAGTTGTTTTGAGTGCAACTGAAGTGAGAAAATATGTTTAACACGAACAAATATATTAATAACTTGCCCCTTTTTATTAATATATCTGACTGCGACAACCAATTGTTCCTTTGTTGACACATCACAAGACCCGTCAACTATGATGGAGAAGTAAGAATCACTTATATCTCTCATGATAGAAGCTAGTTTATTAGCGTAGCTTAATAAAGTTTTTTTTTAACATTTGGTGAAATTAATTGTACTTTTATGTTAGCATTTTCAAATCTAACTTTCTTGATTTCTTCATTAT
>NW_018164616.1:2173895-2175852 GCF_001263595.1 Phalaenopsis equestris | reverse complement strand
GGGAAGAACAACAGAGCTCTCAAACCCGCCAACTTCTTGATTCAAAGGATGTTCTCAACTAAAAACCAGAAACTTAAAAATTCGAGCAGCGAAGTATGAACTACTACTCTGCTGATTGGCACCAAAATGACAAGAAAATAATAAAATTAAAAGAAAAAAAACAATCACATACAAGCATAACAAAAGACAGAAGAAACGACTTGTCGAGAGAACCAGAGAAAAGGAGGAGCAGAGAAGGCGATGTCGCGTGAGAAACGAGTTGTGCCATAAATCATGAGAAGTTAAATAACGTGAGACATGAAGTGAAGGTGGAAGGCGGGTGAGAGGAAGCTGGAAGCAAGACATAAAAGAGGGTTACGTGTTACCTTAAGTTTCGGAATTTGAAAATTTTGGAGATTTCAGAGGTTTTTGTATGCCGGCCCCATCAATCCTTCCCAAATCACAACTAAGATGTCTGTCGTCGATGGTCGACTCTTGTCCTGAACCTGTATAAGTTAATGATCATGCACATTTTGCCATTTTGCCCAAACTACTGCAATGTTGTCCTTCCGTTGATCCTTCTGCTATGAATTTCATTCCTACTATTTAACTTCACCATTTGCAATCAACAACATAGCATAACATAACATCATAACCAAATATATCACAGAACATCAACACTCGCTACCTTCAAACACACACTCATATTAGTTTCCAGCATCAACATATTACCAGATACAAGGAATATTAAGATATCACATTCACTTGGCTACAAAAAATAGTGTAAAAATCATTCCTACTATATTGTCTAGTAAGTGATTATTCTACACTCTCATGAGGATCATAAGAATCCCCTTCTCACATAAGAGTTCATCATATTAGCCATCAATTCAACACAAATTGAATTTTTTAGGGGCATTTACATACATACTGCACAATTCTAATTTATTTATATATCTAACATAAACATTTATATTTACATGTATAACAATCAAATCTTTGACATTACATCAAAATACCACTATAATTAACTGTTTAAAAGTAAAATAAACTTTTTCATGCATAGATTTTAATACAAAGATGTTATAAATGTTAATATCAAAATTTGTGTTAGAAATGTATATGCATAAGAATTTTGCAGTATGTATGTAAATTTCCCATTTTATTAATACATAAACAACATATAAACCAAGAGCCCATTCAACCATACAAAAGCTTAAGGGAGACTCTTTAATCCTGAATCTCACTTGACAATGATAGAAAAAATCAAACCAATGAGAGCTATAAACAGCATTAACCCTTGATAATTTCCTATTTCCATTAAACAAGAATGCTGATCTGCAGCAAACATTAAGTTATCTCCGTTACAACCTGAATATTACAAGTTTTGAAAACCGAAGCAGCATGCAGAAATCAAAGCCTCCTGTAGATCATGCCCTTCGTTAGTTATATCATTAAAGCACGACTCTTGTAACATGGAGAAATAGATATTAGTTTAGCTATGTTAAGTCCTCAATATCTTTTCAGAAAAAAAATCTGATATTCATAATATGACGGAATTTTGAGGGGATATTCGTAAGTTTATATAGGGTGTATATAGGGTACCCTCTTCAAAATGTCAATGCTGATGCCCACAAACAGCCGCATACCCACAACTAGCTGAATCCATAGCAGAGGTTGGATCTGATCTCGGTCTTCGAGGTTCACGATCCCCCAAATGCAAGGAAACTGAGAAATCTTCGTCAGATGAGTTCCTAAGTGCAGAAAGACACTTCTCTTCGTTATCATCTTCTTGGTTCTTGTGTAATGGTGATGCATTAGCAAAGCTGGGGATGAATTGGAGTTCTTCCATATTCTTCACTGTTTCAACTGTATGCACGTGGAAATCCAACTGCGTGCAGGAATTGTTCTCTCCAGATCCAGATGCGACATCAATGGTTTGAATATTGATGCCACGGGGAACAGGTTCATAAATGCC
>NW_018164616.1:2166750-2169376 GCF_001263595.1 Phalaenopsis equestris | reverse complement strand
CATTTCACAGGACAAGGGGGACAACTTGGCTATCCTTCATAACAATGAAGGAGAAGAATCCCAAAGAGCTGGGATGCCAAGGAACGTGGTGGAGGCAAGAGATAAGCCGCCAGCCAGGAAGACGTGTTGCATCAAGGAGAAGCCAAAGATTGCCAAGTATGGGGGCAAATCGAAGAGGCAGTTTCAAAGGTGCAGGGGAAGCCGCAATGAGGGCATTGCGGGTTTAAGTGGGGGAGAGTGTCACGCTCCGCCATATTCAAGAAGTCGTCAAGACAAACACGAGATGGAAGATTCTAGAGAAGGTCAGGATGTAAAGGGTCATCAAAGGGGCTCTAGAAGATTCCACCACGTTCAGGGGAGAGCAAGAAGGAAAAGCTCTAAAGAGGATCTAAGAATAACCTAGAATGTTCTAGAGTTATTTATGTACATAAGAATAGTCTAAGAGATAGAATATTATATTGTAATCTAGAAGCTTCTCTTGGATATTGTATAGTCCCACATTGGCTAGATGAAAGGCCAAAGGCATGGAGGAGGCTATAAATAGGAGCTCCTCCCCTCATTTGTAATTACCCAAGCATTGAATCAAAGCATTCTAGTATTCAAGTGCTAATTATTCCTTTCTCTCTATTATTCTTCTTAAGAGTGTTTGGGGCTCATAAGTCCAGTGTTGTGAGGGGTAAGGCTGATTTAGTGCTAAGAAAGAGCGCTAAAGCCGCACGGGTGATTTGAGGAAAGTTAGTCCGTGACAAACAGCTCCTAAACCCCTCTTAAACCACTTCACTACATCACAAATACATCCTAAAATTAAATGCTTACCAGTTGGAATGTTGACAATGTAGCATGTCTTTTGTAAAATTTCATCCACAACGACACATTAGAGCTTCTTAAACTTCTTATTCAATAGTTAAATGAATTTTATCATAAAGAAAAACAGTTAATTTAAAAAACTGAGCAGGGCTTCCTACTTCTCCATTTCTTGCACAATGCTGCACCGAGCTGCTTAAGGGCTGTTTGGGGCAGCTGCATCTTATTGAATAATTTGTTGATAAGTTGTTGGTTGTTTGGTTTGTGTTGTTTGAAAACAACTGATTTGTAGTTGTTTCTGAATAAATGACAATTCTATCATGTGCAGTTGTTGACCTCACTTTTGGTTGAGGTTTAGTCTCTCCTCTTTAAATAGCCTAGGATCTAGCCGTAGGACTTTCTTGTCGACTACTCCTAGAAAACTAGCAAAGGAACCCTCCCCATTAGAAATTTCGAGCTTTTCTTCGCTCGACTTGAAGTTCCGCATAGTAATTTTAACCTCTAGCACCTAGTAGGTGGGGCTACTGTGAGGAAACTAAAGGAGAATCCCTATAGGACTGTTGGCCTTAGGATTGACTGTACGCGTTGATCTAACGTCGTCGTGCTCTTCGCCGTCCAGTTTGATTGAGCTCGAGCCGAGTTTTTAACACGGCTCGGGTCGCGACGCATTTTTGTCCCAATCGTCGACGAGGTTGCCTAAACAACTCCGGTTGACGAAACAGACTGCGCTGACGCGCTAGGAACGTCGATTTTGCCTAATGGGGGACAGAATGTCCATTTTGTCTAAAAGGGGACGTTCGTTTCATTCTAACGACGTGTCTAAGGAAAGATGCGTAATTTAGGTATAATTATAATAATAAATAATAATAATAATAATATTATTATTATTTATAACCTAAATCTATCTCCTCCCTTCCCGCCTCATTCTCTCGAACCCGTGGGCCTGCCTCAGTCCTAGATTGGCTCGTTCGGTTGCCTAGCCCGCTCCTTCGTGCCGTTGGAGGGATTCGTTCACTCGTTCGTCTCTCGCACGCGAGACAAGTCTCGCAGACGCCCATCCCTCGTATCATATCTTCTGCGTTCTGAGTTTGATCTTCTCTGCCACAGATCGCATCCTCTGCGAGAATCTAATCCTCTGTCTCTCTCGATCTCTCGAGCCATATGCGATCTCTTAATCATTCCTTCTCCTTTTCTGGTCTATATGAGGCTTTCGTTTGGCGTGTTTCAAAGGGCCGAAAATCTCTAAGGGGAGAAAACTTTGTCATTTTCTTTTCTCACTTATTTCCTTAACTTTCTGTGCTCGGGTTGGCTTCCTCTTACTGTTGGAGGAAGTGTTGAAGTTGGGGAGTGTCTTTAAAGTTTCTGTGTTGCTTTTTTTTGCTTCAAGGAGGTACCTTCTTCCCCCGTGCCTTGCCTCTTTTTTCGATTTTCTCTCTGCCGAGCCATTGAGGATGGTTCTGTTGAATAGTACAACATGCCAGCCTAGTGTTGCACCTATATTTTGAAATATTTGTCACTTTAGCATGTGAAAAATAGAAATGTGAGCATGTTCTAGGAGTCAGGTTTGATTACTTACTTAAGGTGGTGAAAGTATAGCATGTTATTAGCTCCTCTCTTTTCTTTTTGTTCAAGGCAAATTGGAAATATTAAAATGCGGCTTCGAGATGATGTTAGCTCCTCTTGCAAGCATGTTAGAATATGTATCATGAAGCTTTTCATTCATTCTTATCTAGCATGAGATATTGGAGGGTTTATTTGGTCTTTCAGGCATGTGGAAGGCTCGGTTTTTGCATCTTATGTTCAATTTTTTTTTTAGAAAAAA
>NW_018164616.1:2165051-2166525 GCF_001263595.1 Phalaenopsis equestris | reverse complement strand
TGGAATAGTTAGGTTGGTGGCCCAAATATGTTCTCTATGTTGTTGTTCTTATTTAAGATGTATATTGGCTCCATATTTTGATGTTTCAAAGGCATGCGGGTTGTTCCTTGGCTTTGGATGGCTCGATTTTATCTTAAGGTGACTGGAGTTTTAATTTCTGTTGAGACTTGGCTTTTGGTTTTTGTTGAAGCTTTGTCCTAACTGCTCGAACTTTACTTATGGGCATTGAAGGGTTTGGTTTGGTTTTGTTTGGGAATTCGGTTTGCTGGCCTTAACGCCTATCCGAGAGCCTGTTTTTGGCGTTTGTTCTTGGTGTTTGTTCCTGCCCCTACTCAAGAGTTGTGGGAGGGTGCGATTTTATTTGCTTTAAACCCTGCTAAGGGCTCGATTTTGGCATTTTATGATCATTTTTGGCTTAAAAGCACGTACTGTGAAGAAATTTATTTTAATTTTGAAGAGTTTCATAGCTATTCTTGTTTAAAACATGTGGTAGCCCTATATTTTTGATATTTTGAGGGCATGAAGATGTTTTCTAGCCTTTATTGTGGTATGGGTTTGAGCTTTAGCTGCGGCTCGGTTTTACTCTGGTTGGGAGCTCGGTTTTGTCTCATTTTGCCCCTGCCTGAGAGGTAGTTTGGGTTTGATTTTTGCTTTCCTTAGCTCCTACCCGAGAGGTAGTTTGGGTGTGGTTTTACTGGGTGTGGCTTCCTATCCCTACTCGTGAGACATACTGATGCCCCTTAATTGGATTTAGTCCTTCTTGTTGGACTTGAACTACTTGGATGATTGTTGGTGGATTAAATTAGTCATCTCAAAATGATGGTTATGTTTTGCACTCTCTTATGTATATCAAAGGTCCTCATGTAATTGATTTGGGTTGCCTTGGTCGTGAGCCTATTTTGGCCCTGTTTCTTACCTTAGCCGTGAGCCTTTTTGTTCCTTGGGTTGCCTTGGTTGTGAGCCTCTTTTGGCCCTGTTTCTTGCCTTATCCGTGAGCTTCTTGTGCCTTGGGTTGCCTTGACTGTGAGCCTCTTTTGTTCTTTGGGTTGCCTTGATCGAAAGCCTTGATGGTTGCCTCCTCTCTTCTATTGACCCTGACCGTGAGCATTTATTTGGTTTTATTGGAAGGTTCTATGTTCATTTGATATATGAGGCTATTGGTTAATTTGGGAGTTGGGAAACCTTAATTTTGATATGGGTTTGGAAATGCTAGTGGTGGTTTCCCCCAGGTCATTTTCCTTTTGTTCGATTTATGAATTTTGGAAGATTCCCAAATCTTATTTGGGAGAGTATTCGGTTGAGCCAAATTGAGCCTATGGAAGATATTTTTGGAAGATTGACACCGATGTAGGGGAGGTCATTTGTGGGTGATCGTCGTGTCGGTTCGGGTCCGTTTCGACTCGTTCGAAACAGGATTTGGAAAGAACACCCTCCTTGGGTTGATCCAATTCTAATAAAGCGAGAAAATGACATC
>NW_018164616.1:2148134-2164959 GCF_001263595.1 Phalaenopsis equestris | reverse complement strand
GTTCTTGGGGTTGCCTTGACCGAAAGTTTTGGCGGCTGCCTCCTCTCTTCTATTGACCCTAACCGTGAGCATTTATTTGATTTTATTGGAAGGTTCTATGTTCATTTGATATATGAGGCTATTGGTTAATTTGGGAGTTGGGAAACCTTAATTTTGATATGGGTTTGGAAATGCTAGTGGTGGTTTCCCCCAGGTCATTTTCCTTTTGTTCGATTTATGAATTTTGGAAGATTCCCAAATCTTATTTGGGAGAGTATTCGGTTGAGCCAAATTGAGCCTATGGAAGATATTTTTGGAAGATTGACACCGATGTAGGGGAGGTCATTTGTGGGTGATCGTCGTGTCGGTTCGGGTCCGTTTCGACTCGTTCGAAACAGGATTTGGAAAGGACACCCTCCTTGGGTTGATCCAATTCTAATAAAGCGAGAAAATGACATCTTTTTGGATTGATTCAAGGACCTTGGGTCATACTTTTTCAAGTCTTTTCGTCATGAGTTTTGAGAACTGATTCATCCTCCATTTTTTCGGTGTTTTAGGTGGATCAGTGCCTCCTGTCTCTGACCTCATTTTTGTTCTTTTTTTATTCCTGGTTTCTTATTTCGTTTTTTGATGTTTATGTCCGATACATAAGTGTCCACGTACAGCCTTTTGCTATACGTGAAACCATCAAATAAGGTCGCAAGTAGGTCAGTTTTGTTTTGGGGCTTAGGGCGGTGAATATTTGCTACAAACAAAATTGATACAACCCACTTTTGTATGCTTGAAACCTTTGTGCATACTAAAAATATAAATTTTAAATACATTTAAAAAAAATTGGTTGTCCACCTGTTGATTTCCTGTTTGGGCCAAAGAGTACCCTCCTAAGTTAGGTTCAGTAGGGCACATTTCTAGTTGAGTGGCGGGCTTAATACATCCGAGCGACCGAGTAGCCTTCGACGACCCTCGAGTACAAATATATATCTGAGCCTAACCCTACCTGAGTGCTTGCGGTTCCTTCTTTTCAGACTTTTTCATATATTTTATCAAAAAATTTGGACAAAGCACTCGTAGTCTTTTCTCCGGGATTTTCCTGAGGTTTTGAGGATTTTATTTGAATTTTTACTCGTTAATTTTCTCGAGCTTTTCGTCATGGATTATTCGTTGATTTTTCCCGAATTTTCCATCGTGGGTCATTTACCGTTCCTTCTCGAGTTTTCCGGGTGACGTTTCTTTTCTTCTTTTGCTTTCGTTTATATAATGTATTTCAGTTTGTTTTATTTGTACCTGTTGCATCAACTACACCTAAGGAACAGCGGATCTCTCAGGTATACAGGTTTGCTTTGTGTTTACAGCATGTTACTTTCTTGCAGTCACTTTCTTGCTGTACCTTTTACCTTTTTTTTACACCGCATGTTGTATTGTTCTTTTTTACTGCACAATCTACTGTTGTCATGTGTTAAACATTCTACTGTTGTTTCATACACTGTACAACTTCAACATGCCTCTTATAAAATGTTTAAAGAACTACAACCATAAGGTCACCTGATTTGACATCATAATCTGACACCCTAGAAAACTTAAACTCGTCTCATCTTCAACAGCAGAACATGTCTACACCAGTTAAACTATTCATTCCTTAGAAGTTAAAACAACAATCCACAAATTATTTGCTTATGCAACATAAATCCTCAACCTTATCTTTAGACTTTTGTATGATTTTGTTATACAATATAAGCCCTAACTCGTCTAAGGATTTCGAGATTATCGTTCGTCACGACCTAAATCCTCACATCTTCCAGGCTATTTGTGTGATCGTTTCACATAAATGTAAGCTCTAAAAAAAAAATTGGCAGGATGAAACATTTAAATAATTTCTTCTTGAAATTGAGGCCAAATCATAGGGTAGACTGGGAAGTCACCGAGGTTTTTTTTCGGATCTGTGACCTCCCCTAGTTCTTTCTACTTTGGATTCTACAATAAATGTTCCAAGTTTGAATCATTCCCCTTTGCACATTTCTTTGTCTGATTTCGTTGAAAAGTCATATCTTTTTGACATCCTTGAAGATAATTTTTCTTGATTTTTATCGAGAGTATTCTTAGGTGACTACGGTTGTCTAAGATGTAATTAACTATTGGGGTTTGCCCTTATAGGAATCATTTCCGAACCCAACTTAAATAAACCATATTTAATTTTTCATATTAAATAGGGGCAAATAAAACGGTTTCGCAGACCAAACGGACGTCATATATTTTTTAGTTTATTTGATCGAGTTTCATCCTCAAGTTTTGTGCTTATCCTTCGAGATAGATACAGGATTTGAGGTATAATGCTCTTTCATTTAAACTATGAAAAATATAAAATCAGAAACTTAAATCTATATGTAAATTAAAACGTCCTTCCAAAGAGAGCGACAGAATTTCGATTTCGGTGACCGACAGCTTCTTACGGGTAACTCCCCAAACCAAAATAGTGTCGACAGCAGTAAAGTTGTTTGCAATAGAAATTCCATAACAATATATTTGATACTTGAGAAACAGAAAACCAAAACAGAACAGTAAAAAAACAATAGATGACCCTCACTAAACAAATAATTTTTCGAAATACCTATTCCTTATAAATAAACCCCTAGACTTATTCAATATTCCCTCTTTATCAATAGGACCCTAAATAAGATCGAATTCTCAACAGAATCCAAAATTAAATAGATCTCACATCTAATTGAAATTATGCAACCATTCATGCTTAATTTGTATCTGACATGCATTCACTCTAAATTTACCAAAGTTCAATCTAACAGTTTAAAATCTAGTAATTTAAATAATGAAAGGCAGCAAAAGTTAAAACAAATTTTAAGCTATATTTTTATCGAAAGATAGTTATAGTCTTGAACACAAAAACTAGAATTAAAAGCTTTAGTATTCAATACATAAATTTATTATTATTTCACAATACAAAATGATATAAAAATTTGATATAATTTATAAGAAATTCAATAAAAATACCACATTCATTATGAAGCATGAAAAATTTACGGATGTGCGGGACGGTTAGAAATTTGAGATAATTACATATTTTAAAGTATTTTTATTTATTACAATTTTATTTCCTTCAATCCAGAAGAAGCATTCGTCCAAGCAGAATGAAAACTGAAAAGGAAAACATCTATGAACAAAATTGAATTTGCCTTTTCTAGCACAGTGTTGAAGCTCGGCAGCAGAACCTCCACCGGCGAGAAGCCTCCAGCCACCTCCAAGAACGTCGGTGAAGAAATCGGAGCTGCAGTGGGCGGTGTCGTGATCTTCATCTTCGTTCCCCTCACCGGCGAGATCTTCGCTCTTGCAGGGCCGCATGTGATGAGTATAAGCGGTCGAGCAAGTGAGGGAGGGAGGGGGGGGGAGCAAACAAACCTTCGAAGTGGGATCGAGAACGTGAGCCGCGGGGTCGATCCCGCGACCATGTCTATTAAAGGACGTCAAACGACATTTTCAAAAACGCTCCCCGAACGCAGCAATCAAGCACCCAAGCGACATTTTGAAAAAGCCAAAAGCACCAACAAGCTACGCCAAACGAACCATAAATCTCATTGTGTTGGTGGGAATGTGATAAAATTGCAGAAACCGATTCAATAGATTTAAAACAAAACTTAGAATAGAAGTGCGCAAAATAAGAAAACATATATAACACAATATTTAACATGAAAAAACTCGAGAACAAGAAAAAACCACGGACAACACCACACCAAGAAATCCACTATGAAGAAAAATTAGTAGAATTGTACAAATTACGCCACAATCAAGTCTCTTCAAACTTTGTAACACTTCAGACTACACATCTCCTCTCTTTTACATAAGAGAAATCAAAATCGCGTACACTCCAATTGGCAAAAGTGAAACTTTAATCGAAGAACGACTCAAATTTGGTTATTGGTGCATGAGCGCCGTAGAGGTGCTCCAACTGGTGTTGTTACTCCAACTGGTGTTGTTGTATTGCATCCGAGCGTTGCAATGTTACGCTCTCGAGTTCTATACTGGAGGTGTTGGGGCACTACTAGCTCGACGGTAGGGTGCTATTGGTTTGGAGAAAAAACTTTCAAGGTTAGCGCCCCATAACTCAATACAAGGGAGACACCCCCCGTACCCCCAAGCAAACTCATCATCAAGCTTGATAAAAAAAACTAACGGCTCCAAGTGAGCAATTGCATAACAGAATCAGGTTCCACATAATAACACATTGCTGCAAAACCACCAGCTACAAAAAAGGAAGGCAGTCACTGCTTCCTCGTTCGCACAACTCTCAATCTCAGAATCCCTTCTATAATTTATCTGCTCATGCAAGCCCTCATAGAAACTTTCCAGGAGTCCTTTAACTGTTGGAATAATAGGAAAAGTTCTTTAAAGTTGAAAGAGCGCAGTTGTCGTTCCCACCGAGTTAATTGATCATAGGGTAGGCAAATATAACTAGCCAGTACCACCTTATAAGTAGCAATGATAAATCTTGCGCTGTTATAAGTCTAGTGAGGGTAGATGTCGCTTTCATAAAGATGAGATATACTTTCATGCAGAATTTTTATAGGCGATTTATGCAGACTGGAATTGTGTTAGGAAAATATATTTATAAGTAAACTTCAAAATCTTAAGATTTAAAATGTTCATAAGGAAATTAATATTTTGTAGGATAAAATAATGAGTACTATTAAATAAGTTGTAAAAAAAGTATTTGGATAATCAAAAGGAAAATAATCTTATGATTACAAATAGTTGGTGGTGGAATAATAATATGCAAGAAAAGATAAAAAATAAAAATTTTTGCTATAAGAATTTGTTTATAAATAAAAAGATAGAGAATCGGGAAAAATATAAGATGGGTTGTAATGAGTCAAGAAAACAATTTATTATGCTTGAAATTTTGTTTTTAATGATTTTTATAATAAATTATATACTAAAGAGGGTGAAAGATACACAAATGAACTAGTGCAAAAAGATAAGAAAAGTAAAATTTAGTTCAAGTAAAATGTATTAAAAAAGAAAATCAAAAAGTGATTTTTTTATATAAAGATATTCAACATAGGTGAGTGAGATATTTTGATGAACCTTTCAATGAAAAATATGAAAATATGATCGATTTTAGTAATCATAATATCATAAATAATAATAATAAAATTATTTCTAACGTCGCATTAATAAAACAGAAGTTGAAGAGGCTATAATGAAAATGAAGTGTAGAAATATAATAGGACCTGTTGATATTCCAATCGAAGTATGAAAATATTTAAGAGATCTAAAAAATTTCATGGCTTATTATACTTTTAATATTATTCTAAAAATTAAAAAGATTTTGATAAGTGGAGAAAGAGTTTATTGGTTCCTATTTTTAAGAATATAGGAGGTGCACAAGAATGAACAAATTATAAAGAAATTAATGGATCTATCATAAGGTAATAGCAGAGAGAAATTAAACATAGGTTACAACATGATACAAAATTTCTCAAAATCAGTTTGGATTTATGTCAGGCAAGTTTACTATGGAAGTTAGAAGCTATATATTTATTTATAGATTTGATGAAAAAGTACATAGATAGAAAGGGGGATCTACTTATGCTTTTTGTTAATTTAGAAAAAACTTATGAAAAAATTCTAACAGAAGTATTTTGGAGAGTTCTAGAAAAGAAATGTGTTGATATTACTTATATTCAAGTCATTAAAGATATATATACTAGAGTTGTTACACGTGTTCAAACACAAAGAAAAATGACGAAGTATTTTCCTTTTTCAATTGGATTAAATGAGGCATGCTTTAAGCCCATATCTCTCTGCATTAGTTATGGATGTGTTTACCTGACATTTATAGGAGGATGTATATTGATATATGTTTCTCGTTGATGATATCTTTCTTGTGGATAACAATAGAATTCAAGAAAAACTTGAATTATAGAGGTCAATTTTAAAGTCTAAAGGCTCCCTTTTGAGTATATCCAAAACTAAATACATGAAATGTAATTTTAGTAGTAGTAGATCTAGTGGCGAGGTTGTAGCAATGAGTGATTAAGTCATTAAAAGGAGAAAAATTTTTAGATATCTCGGGTCTATTATTCAAAATGATGGTGATATAGATGGGATGTTATTTATTAGTAGAATTCAAGTTGGATGGTTGAAGCAAACGAATGCATCGAGCCTATTGTGATATAGAATAGTGTTGCTTAAACTTAAAAGTAAATTTTACAAGATGGTAGTGAAACCTGTAATGCTTTATGGCACAGAATGTTGGCAAGTAAAAGAGAAGCATAAAATTAAGTGTTGCTAATATGAGAAAAAACAAGAGGATGAGTGGCTTTACACTTAGAGACAAAATGCGAAACGAATAGATCTGTGAAAGGCTTTGAGTGGCTATGAACACAGACAAGATTAGAGAGTTGCCTTAGATGGTTTCGTCGCATTAACATCGACCATGTAGTGACCCAGTTAGGAGAGTAGATGTTTTATATTTGATTAACGTTAAGGAATGTTAAGGTATACCTAAAAATACTTGGGCTTGATGTCTAAAAGACGATCTTAATTTATTAGAATTAAGATAAAAATATGACACAATGGTGAAAAAGAATTCATGTAGCTGACCCCACATAGTGGGATAAAGGCTTGTTGTTGTTGTGGAATTATGTCAGGAAATAAAGAGTTAACCCACTTAGGGCTTAATCAACACCCACATAGGTGATAAAAACCTTCTTGGATTATTATCACACACCTTATTTGGGGGTCAAACATGATGGAAGACGGATGTGTAATCACATGATACTAGTTCAAAATGCATTGCATGCAACAAATTCAATCAATCATCGTCGGTTAAACAAAAAATATTACACTTGACATATTTGAAACATCAAAATTACTAAATGACACTCATGACTCATATTGTTGAGGCCGCAACACAAGAGAAATTCAAAGCTTCATGACTAAGAGTCAATATACATTATTATTATTATTATTATTATTAAAAATCAAATCCCACCAACTTTTAACCTACCAAAGGCAAACACCACATGTCCCACTATTACAATTCTAGTTGCAACATCATGGTCCTCCTCCTATGTCTCTCAGGTACCTCCCTTCCAACTCTCTAATTATAATAAAAACCCACGATCAAATTCTACTCTCCCCATGACCTAGCTCCAGTATACATATTCTTATCCCGACCTCACATACAACCTCTCCTCAACTTCCCCCCCCCCCCCCCCCCCCAACCTTCTCTAACACCAACCCATTTCAAAATTCTCGAAAGAAAAGTTACAAGGAATTCATGATGCAGCTCGCCGAAGAAGGCACTGCGAGAACATCAACTAGCAAAAAAAAAAAAAAAAAAGAGTTCGTGAGACTATTGATTTGAGTAAATCTGACACAAATTCTAATACCACACATCGCTCTCGGCTCTAATCACCACAAATAAGAAAAATATAATAAGCGTTCAATTTGTACTCTTGAAAGCACACCAATATGTGCACACTTCTTCTAGAAACTGCATCAAATATCAAAGAGCAAACTCTTGAATGTGCTTAATATAACTATGGCACATTTCAAAAGATCAAAATTGTGAAAATTTTAAAACATTGAGATCATCTTTAAAGAAAAATCTAAATTCTAGATTACAATCTTGAGAACAAGCAACTACTTTGACAAACATACTCAGTTCCCTAAAAAGCACATCAATTGTTAATTTGTTATTGAGTATATTTTGATAAGAGTGATGTTATCCAAATCAAAGTAAGAAAAATAATAATAATAAAATTATGTGGGCTCTTCAAGAAGAAATAAAATTCAAACATTTTATTTCGAGAAATGTGAGGTCATTTCAAAAATTCTAGAAACTATTTAAAAATAAACTATCTGCATGTACACCAATAAGGTGGCAAATGCTTGAACATAAAGTCAAAAAATACAATGCCAATTAAAAATGAGATAGGCTCAAATTTTCCCTAAGCTTGTGAGGTACTCATGGATGAGGTAACCCGTGATTATGAAAAAAGAATCCTCCGATTATGTTGATTTGACTACTTTCTTGATTAAGCCTAAGTTACAACAACATAAGATAAAGCATCCATGGAATTTTAAATAGGTTCAATCTCCCCATCATGCCCATCCCTACATCTAGCAGGTGATATCATATGGCCATACAAGCTCAATCTTAGGCATCTCATTCCAATCGATGTGAAGTTATAAGTTTCTCTTTTGTTTCTAAGTATTTGAGTTTATCCTCCTTGTTTCCTAGGACATCCAGCATATTTGATGTCCATAAAACTTTATACAGTTGCATTATGATTTTTACCTGATCAAACCTACCATAGCTGGAATGTAGATAAATTTTGAATCATTAATTAAGTGTGTTCTCTCATACGCCTAGGATATAATTAATTTTAGCAGCTTGAAAATCTCGATCTTCATAATTAGAATCAACCTTGTCTAGAGCCATATGTTTGGTAAGGAAAATCTTTGAACAGATACATTCAATTTGTTTTCTATTGATCCTCACATGCCTATAGTGTATTATTTCGCTATAGTCGAACTCTTATTACAACACATAGGAATCTTTCAAAACCAACGGACAAAACGAAAGTCATAAATCGTAGAAGATGTTAGGTACCATTGAGTTTGACAAATGTGTTAATTGTGAAAGAGGGTTTCATTTAAAGGAAAGGAGTAGAGGCAATAGGCGAATGGCACCAGGAATAAAGAAAAAAGGAACGAGAAGTTAAAAAAAAAACATGTATCTATGGTAAGTTGTTTGTAATTGGCTAAGGGAAAAAACTAGTAGGTGAGGGATCCCTAAAGCAACGGAGATCACGAGTGCATTGAGTGAGCACAGTCGAGCAAAAAGGGTAATTGCAAGCAATTGCATGGTACAGACAGGGGCTCGTATGACACTTGCCCGCTCTCGCTCGATAGAATAGATCTGCTTGTTGTTGCTCCCGTTCACCTTTCTCATGCTCGAACGCACTAGCTCGATCCCATTCTAACTCCCTCTCTCATGTTGTACTTTTCATACATAGTCTGTCTCCCACTCTCTCTTATAGGTTTGTTTGCTTGTCCCATGCTTGGTCACCCAAGGCAATTGTTGGTCGAGCTGCTCACCCTCACTCTATTTTCTCTCCTCTAATGCAAACTTGCATATTTTTCTCAATTTTGGCCCAAATCCCACTTTGTCTCCGTCTAGCCACATAATCGTGAACCACTTAATGTCTAAGTTGAAAGATTTTCAATTTTTCCCACCCCCCCCCCCCCCCCCCCACTCCACCTCTTTTTTTTAATAGGGCACCGCATTATATGTGGCTTATTCAATAAATTAACTCCTATATATATAATCAACAAGTATAATGTTCTAAAGAACACCCAAGTAAGCATACATCTCCCACTAAACATAAAGAACTTCCCTATCTTGACATTTTTCAAACTAAATAGAAAACATGGGGCTTGTGAGATTGACCAACCCAAAGGTTTGACTTGAGAGAATCCATTTTCTGCCTAGTTTGGATGCAATTGAAAGGCTACAATAAAGCCTCCTCTTTCTCCCCAAAAAGGGCATCGACATGGCATTTTGAAAGGGCTTCTTCTTCTTTCTTTTTCTCATTTCTTAACCAATAATATACCCTTCTTATTTATGGAACATAGATTCACCCCTTGGCACCATTGGATGAGTGGGACTAAATAAAAACCTCCCCAAATCATTCCACCAAGCTGAGACCACATACTCTAGATTCAAGGAGAAGTTGGATTTTTTTTCTCAAGTCAGTTGAATTTGTAGGGGTCACACTGGAAATTATCACTTCCAAAAAACTCATTAATTAGAGTGCATGGAGCAATTCCCCTGTGTCGGCTAGTGAGGTCCCTTCACCCAAAAATCTCAAAAATAAATGGACCTAAAGGACTTTCCCATTTTTGCATTTATTTTTGACACCCAGAAAGGTTCTTAGCATCACATTGAGGGTCTGTTTGGGGCAGCTGCAGCTTATCCAAGCTTCTGCTGATAAGCAGCTTATCCAGATAATCTACTGATGAGCAGCTGATCCAGATAAACTGGCTGACTGTTTGGTTTGTGAGTTTGGAAAACAGCTGATTCTGGATAAATGAATATTCTGCCCCTGTTCTGAATAATTGTTTAGTTGTTTGGTTTGTGCATTTTGTAAACAACTTATTTGCAGTTTGTTTTACAAATTTACCAACCTTCTTAATTCAAAATATTCTTAAATGTAAAACTACAATTCTTTCATTTTAAGAGCCAAAGACATGTCCATAACAATTCATATGCCCAAATACTATACAAATCCATATAGTAACAATTTCATTTGCATTTACTTAAGAACAGGTACTATAATTTCAGCAAAGCACTCGAACCAAAAGCACTCAAATATCAGTTACAGATAAATTGAACCAACAATACTCAAATAACATCAAAGCACTCCAACAAAGCACTCCAGCCAATTTCGACAAAGAAAACATCACGAAAGCACTCCAGCAAAGCACTGTAGCACAGATTTCAGGTTTTTACATGTTAAAACATAAGAGAAAACAATGAAAATTTATAAACAAAAATATCTTCTTTCTTTTCCTATTTCTCAGCCATTTAAATTCATAGATGCAACACAATACCCCTTCTACTCTTCCAATTTATTTTCCAACTTCATATTTTCCTTTAATCTAACATGGCGGGCATCAATAAGTAGATAATGCGTACAAAAGAAAATGATTCCGGGAGCTAGGAGGTGAAGGATGTGCAAGAAAATCAAATTGATAAGCAATTTTGAAGGGAAAGGGGAATGCAGACTACAGAAACAGTTACCATTATGAGAAAATTTATCTTTTGAAAACGCCGCCGCACTTATAAGCTGCCCCAAACGGGCCCTGAGTCATCAATGTGGTCACAATCTAGGTTGTCAAAGTAAATCCTATTTTGAACCCTACAAACTAAAACAATTGAGGCAATCCCTAAATGTTCATCAATGTCTATGAATTTGTGCATTATATGAGATAATCACATCCAAGTAGAGAAACATGATGTCTAATTAAAAAATAAAAAAATGAAGAGAAATGTCACGCACAATTTAAGAGAGAGAAAGATTTAGGGAGAAAACTCTAGGCAAGAAAAACAACAAATAGAGGAGAGGAATTCACTACATCGAAAAGAAAATGAGTCACAAGTGCCAAGTGCAGATATATGTATGTGTTTGTGCGCGCACGAGCTTGTTTGTGCAGGTGTTTGCATGTGCGTGCATGTGTTGTGTGTTTGTGTGAAAGAGAGGCTGCCACCCCTGCATCCCACAGAAGCTAGTGGTGTGGTCCAAGATTGAACCAATTGGCTCAACCTCTCTGATATAAACATAGATTCACTCCACAAAATTTTGATCCAAGCCCAATAAAATTCAGGTCACAAATTCTAACAACTAAAATGTGATGGGAATATGAATATCTTGGACGCTAAATAATAGATGTCCATATGAAAGTTCATCCAACCATAATCTTCTAGTGATTGAAGAAAAAATCAACAGATACTTTGTAATAAATTCGTATAGCATGGAGACAAAAAAAGAGGACCATTCCAACAATCCCAAACCTGCAAAATGTCACATCTCAGTAAATACACAATATGAACAAGGAGAGTCAGATGAATACCTGCGAACCTGAACCAATATATGGATCACTTCCCCATAAACCATCCACAAGCTTGGTATACAACTGTTCTTTGGGAGTTGGTGCAGGTGCACCATAGTAAGAAAATTCAACGACATCCACATCACACCATATACCTCCTGGCCCCTAAAACAAGATAAATGAGAAAGATCAATTACCAATTGTCAAAAAACAAATACATGAAGACCTCTTTATTCACAATTATGTACTCCAGAAATAAGCAAAAAGCATCAAATTTTGAGATTCTACATGACAAAACATATGAAAAAAAAACTTACAAACTAATCACTATAGAGACCAAATATAGAAAATCCACTTAATAGAGACAGTTTCCGATGACCAATACCTCTAAGATAGATGGCAAACATTGGATCTTGTTAAGCCATTTCTGGTGAACTTTACGGGCAACAAAAACCAGAATTGCAGGTATACTAGTTAGCATACCCTGCTGAATACGGAAGCCTACTGCCGTGCCAAGACTGTATCTCCGCAAGATTTTACTGTGAAATGCCCTGATTGTCATCAAATCAAGCAATGTTGTTGCTTGTTGACCCCTCGGTAGGCGCCCTGGATTACCTGGAAGGACTCCTTTCTGAAGGTTCCCAAAATAGTTAGCCCGGCCTTCCGCTGAGTCATGCATACGGGTAGATGTAGGCCATGAGAAATATGCAGCATTACTTTCAGAGTGTTGGCCTCCTGATGCATATGGCTGAAGAGTAGAAGGGCTACAGGAAGGCAGGTTTGGGTGACAACATAATTTTTTTTCAGCTTCCAATGTAGACTCCTCTGATTGGGTTGATCCCGACAGAAGACCTTGAATGTATAAAGGCCTTTTCATATTACTTAATATCTATGATAATATCAAGCCATTCTGAGCTCTTTTGATGAAAAATAAACAATTTGTGAGAGAGAAACCTGCAGAGAAGACGAATAATCCGCACTTATTCATGTGACATAAAGGAATCCTAGTAGCATAAGAAATGAGATTCTATGAATGAAAATAAACTTGAACACTGAAAAAAAAAGACAGAAGTACGCATAGGAAGAGGGATCCAATTATAGTAAGCATAAAAGCAAATTAGGATCTTTGCAAAAGCATTCCTCCGATGAAGATTAAAAACATATATATGCCTTTAAATAATAAATTTCATTATCAAACTCTTACTCTTCGAAGAGACAACTGTCTGACCAGTGACAATGAAGTCTAATGGTCAGTGAGATAAATACCAAAAGAAGGGGGAGAGAGAGAGAGAGAGAGAGAGATGTTGAAGCACTTTATTTCTTTTTCTATATATAAAATTTAAATAACAAGGGAGCTTCCACTATTACCAACATAGAGTCAACAGAACAAATCATGCTAACACTCCCCTCGAGACTTCAAAGAAAATGTGCAAGATTTTGATCATATAACCAGGGGTGCAAGTAAAGGGACCAAATAATAAATTAAGAAGAGATTTGACAAAATGAAACATTAATGAACCTCACCAGAAAGAAAGAATTTGGCTTTGACATATAAATATAAAGAGACATCAGATTACTTTATAGACCATTTATAGTACCCAAAAAGCATGATTCATGCTTAATGCATCCTTAATCAATTAATTAGATATGGTGTAAGAACAAAACCAGTCATATCCATCAATGATATCATCTGAAATTAAAATAAAAAGATAAAAAAAACAATCTATAGACTTACAAAAAAGAAAGCCATAAAATACTATGCCAAATACACAACTTGAGATTTCTTGGTTATTCTATATACACCATGTAAGATAGGGGTATTACAAAATGCTAACTAAGTTCGCTAGTATAATCCATAACAATCAATAAAATGACAATTAAGCCATATATATTTTTTAAATATCATCTTGCCGCCCAAAAATAAAATATTTGCCAAATAACATTGAACCAAACACAACATCTGATAGATAACACAAATTAAAATTAAAAAAAAAACAAACATCCTCATAGGTTATTAAAAACAAAGAATCAGTTTTTTTCAGAAAGAGACTGTATTGAAAACTGAAAGACACTGTCAACAAATACTGCCCACTATAATTAGGCATACAGGCTTCTTCGAAGAACAGCAGCATCATAAAACAGGAGAGAAAAGTTCTCATATATGAAAATCAGTGCCTGCCCCTTCCATGATCTTGCTGAAATTCGCAAACTAGCTAAGCAAAAAGAAGACAACCAATCAGATATTCATCTAACGAAATTCTACTCTGTAAAGAGGAAGAACCCAAATCAAAAAACATCCATTATGCCCTAAACCCTCCGGGACGATGCACTCATCGCCGTTCTTGAACAAAAGGCCAAAATCACTCAACTCCTGATCATATAGTTACCCGATGGAAGAGATTGATAAAATCGAGAAGGCGGTTCACCTTGGCGTGAATGATTACGGCGATGCTGAGCAGCGAGGGGAGGCTTTACGGGATCAACAAATTGCCAAAGCGTGTTCGAGAGCATCGAGCTGGCATTAGCTCGGTAAAGTGGAGGATGAAAGGAGAGTGGAGAGAGGATTAGTAGGGTTTAGGCCCCATAATACAAGGTTAGAGGTTTGACAAAGACGCAACTTTTCTATTGGGATTTCACTGTAGCAAAGAACGGAGAATAATCCGGGTAAAAGTGGGTGTTTTCCGATTAATTGCCGAGTTATATTTGTGTAAAATTATAAACTATAGTAGGTTTATATTTACATATTTAACACTTAAAACTTCATGCGTACCCCCCAATTTCATTGTATTTACATAATTTTTTACATACATACCAACTAATCCCACATATATATATATATATATATATATATATATATTAGCATTTATGTAGCTCCCCTGTCTTCGGAACATCCTATCGTGGAGGTGAGGGAGATTCTTCAGACTCCGCCGGCCCTAGAACGTATCACTGATATTACAGGTGAAAATACTTCTGTTGCATCACTACCGCCTCATCAGATCCAGAAAGATATCAATGCTACTCAGACTCAGAGGATCAAGATGTGCAACGTCCTACACCAGTCCGACCACCTTTGGACCAATCCATTGATCAATTGAGTCAATCCTCGGATGAGAAATGACAGGTCTACACATCTAGGAGGAAGAAGAAGAATTGAGACATACTTGAGTTCAAAAATCTGATAGATGATATTTTGGTTACTTCGGGTAATGGTATGTATCTTACTAATTTGTTAGTTGACTCCCTTCCGAGAACTAGAGGCAGAGGAAGAACTAAAGTGAGACGTCCATAGCACATTTGCGTATGTTCGTGGATTTTTGGTTTTTTATCTTTATATATCTTTGCTTCTTTGGATTTTTGTGTGCATTGTATTGTGTGAGTCGGATCTTCTTTTAGGTCATCTCATACAACCTATCTGTACATTTCACTCTTTAATAAATTAACTCTTGGGCCTTTTTTTTTTAAAAAAAATAATAATAATAATATAAGCATTTATGTAAAAATTGAGGTTTTAAGCGTTAGATAGGTAAATATATAGGAATTGACTTCTAAACGATGGATGGATTTTTTTCCCCTTTTGTTGGTAAATAACGATGCTCAGTAAAAGTTTGGAAAAATGTGTTATTTTTCATAATCGAACCAAAAATTTGCTTGGTTGGATTTAAAATTGTTGAATTTATTTGATATAAGTGCAGTATCTTATATTATATTATATTATAACTATTTTTAATATAAATTTATTAAAAAAAAATTAATTAAATCATCATTTAGACGTGCTTGTTTAATCTATTTACTAAAAATCATGTATGCATATCAATAAATAAATAATGAACTTTTCTTTTGAGCTTTAACAATTTTGAGAAGCAAACTATTATTCATTTCGGAATTGTGATTTAAGAATCAATTCTCTTGAAAATGACTATAACTATACTTTACATATTGTCATAATGTCCACTAAAATAGTTTAAAAAAAAAAAGGGCCTTTTATATACTGCCATTGGTGGACTATTGAATAAGGATGCACATTGTAGGGTAAGGAAGTACCCCGATGAATAATAAAGTACCCTGCGGAGTAACAAAGTACCTTGCAGAATAACGATGCACATTGTGGAGTAACAAAATACTCTATTGAGTGAAAAATTATTCTGGTTATAGAGAAACATAGTGTTCAAAATATTGTACTATGACGTGCCCCTAAAACAGTGTATCAAAGACCCGATAGTAACTTCCAGCACCAATTACTTTCAATCATTGTATAATGATTATTTTTGTATACAAACATCATACTTGAAGTAAATATTGTAACCATTTTCTCAACTGTGTGGGATTAGGATCTATTTTTGTACTTGTGAACTTATGGTGGATCATTTTAATCAGGTCATGTCACGTGATTTTTTTGACTCTCCGGGCTTTTCCACATAAAAAACACAGGTGAACATCAGTGGGAAAGCCAAAAAACATACAACGTATAATGAGCTATGCATTTTTATGGGGAAGCTACATGACACCTGCAAGCAACAGGTTAGTAGAAATCATCACATACTCCCCTTTAATGGTACTTGTGTGTGTGTGTGTGTGTGTGTGTGTGCACGCGCGCGCATTTGATTCCATACAACAATGTTAAATTATTAATCTACTGACACAAAGTTTTTGACACTAGACAAAACTATGATAAACAGATAAAGTCGGTGTCCACAAATCTTACATACTTATAATAAAATAAAGTTTCTTAAAATAAATAATCCAATGGGCCCAATATCATTCAATTATGAGGTCATTAACTTACTTAAATGCTAAGGATTATACTATAATTAAATGAAACAATATGAGACTATCATGGGCATTCAACCAGTCTTAAATGTACTCCTTTTGCCATGTCCTTTCCACTACCCTTAATGGCTTGCAATCATTTTTTTCTCTCTGGATGATATGATCCAATCTTTTTATGATCTCCTTGTGATCTCCTTGAGTCATGTGTCTCTCCGGAAAGAAAAAATATTACATCAGTACTACGCACGTAGAAATACCGTGCGCAACCAATAAAATCACGCCACGAGCGATAGGAGAAAAAAAAACGGCGCAGTAACACGGAGAATATTCCTTCCCGTGTTATTCATGTGTTATTGCGTGTTATTCATGTGTTATTGTGTTATTGTCGTGTTATTATAACACCAAGAATATTCTCATGATACAATAACACATGAATAACACACAATAA
>NW_018164616.1:2110475-2148040 GCF_001263595.1 Phalaenopsis equestris | reverse complement strand
GGCACAATAACACGGGGAATATTCTTCCCCGTGTTATTCATGTGTTATTCATGTGTTATTGATGTGTTATTGTTATTGTGTTATCCCAAGAATATTCTTATGACACAATAACACATGAATAATACACAATAGCACATGAATAACACGGAGGGGAATATTCCTCGTGTTACTGCGCCGTTTTTTTTTCTCTATCGCGCAGAGTGTCGTGGCGTTATTTTATTGGCTACGCATATTACTCTACGTGCGTAGTACTGATGTAATATTTTTTCCTCCGGAAGACCACACATTATTTGAAGATCATTGATTTAGGGTTCATGCTAAAAATTAAAAATAAAGAGGAATCAGACAGTCATTCCTCAAATTGAACACGCTATAGATGTATAAAACATATAGTCAAGCAATTATACGAATACATTAAGAATTTAATTTTTTTTTTGTTTTAGTAAAATATTAGAGATAATGTTAAAATATTGTGTCAAGATATATATATGTTGAAAATAAAAGTAAGAATTAAAAAAAAAAATTGGATTCAAAGTTCAAAAATTCATCCGGCCAAAATTTAAATAAATAATATTTGCAAAAAAAAAAAAAAAAAAGGCTTTTAGGGCCGCACGACTTGAAACCAACACTGGCCGCTCTCCAGCCATGGCTGCTGCTCTGAAAGTTCCTCTCTCAATCATAAGGTAGGCTTTCGCTCGCTCTACCCATCTTCTCCGTCCTCAATTCTCTCTTTCTTTCGATTTCATTGCCAATTTTCATTGCAAAATACAGGCAACCTTTCGCACTTCGATCTTGCGCAACAGTAAGAACCATCACTGGTCTGTCCGCCTTTACCCTCCAAGCACCATCTTTGTATTTACTGCGACAAAGGTTTGTCCAAAACCCTAAACTTGTTGCCCAACTCTTTCTTGATCTAGATCTGAGAGCTCAAAGTCGAGATGGAATAATATATTTGAATTCCTAAAAATTACTTTTGAATTATTTGAATTCGCTTCCCAAATGATGGAAATGCTGGAAAAGAAGCACTTGTTAGATATTCAAGCATCATATTGATTAGGGTTCTTCATCCTAAATAGTATATATATTGATAGAGTTGTTGAAATCAAGGGCATAATGAATTGATTTCTACAATTTGGATTTCTCCTTGCATAATTTTGCATTCCTAAGCCATCTTCAGGTGATTCCTTCTATTCTTTCATTTTTTTCTTCTAGTTCTTGATAATGCTATAAAGCTGAATGCCTGCCACTGCTAACTCCACTATAGTCCTGCTAATGATGCTCTGAAATTCCCAAAAGTGCCCTAATTTGCTGTAATTTAGAGAGTTCTTTGAAAAGTTGTTGATTGCATGATAATTTTAAAAGTCTATTGCTGTGAATTGATACAATCTTAGATCTTAATTATGTGACTTCCTTGTATGTTGATGGAGAGGAGAGGCAAGACGACGTCAATGAAGAAGTGATGTGAGATATATCGCACACTACTAAGCTATATATGAAATTAATTTCTTCACGCATCCTTTACATGTAAAATTTGGTTTTGAGTTCTTCTATAGACATCTTACAAATGTTCATCTCATGTCCCATTGTGTTGAAAAGTATTATACTCCAACTCAGCATTAAAAAAATTAGGGCTTTACTTATGAAGTCTCGGACATTTGTCGAGACGTGTTGGAGTTGTGTCCATATCCAACGCCTGTTTGACATAGACATGAAAGACTTTTGGAGTGCACGTGCTTCCTAGGTGGACATAAATTGGGACACATGAATTATTTAATCGAACAATGACTAGTGACATAAACTTTCAATTTCTTTAATTGTGTGTGTGTTGGTTGGATGTTTGTTCTTCAAGTACTTGTAGATCTTGAAGATTATTTCTATGGGCAAGTCTCTTTGTATCGCATGAGACTTTGATTTATTTTTCTAGTGATTGTTATCCGCCCTCGTTCTAGTTATTAGCTTTTTAGTTAGTGTTTGTGTGCAAATGAAGTTTTGTCAAGCATGATATGTTCTGAATTCATTTTCGTATTGCGATTCTCAGTGATTGTTGAAATTTTATGCTCATTCATTGATTTCTTGTGAAATCTCTAATTTTGGTATTCATTAAGTTATTATTTGGAATAAAATTAAAGTATTTGTTGTTTACATTAAGGCTGGTTAAGTTTTGCTAAAGTAAAGAGTTGGCAGTATGTGGGTTGCATTTTTTTTTGTTTTTTTTTTATTTTTCATTCATTGATCGGTACTCCAAGCTAGGGAGAAGCTCTCATGCTATCTTTTTTGTTCATAGATATGCACGTCATTACTCCGCCTCACTTAATGAAGAAGCATCAGCCAGACTAGCAGACGACAGTGCAGAAAGTGTAGCTCCGACTATGTAAGTTTCCTTTCCATGTGTGATATCCTTTCATGAAGTCAACTTATATCTCTAGTGTTTTCATATAATGCTCTTCTCCTAGTCTCTTGCATCTACAAGTGGAGGTTAACGTTATTTTATATTAAACTGTCACCCCTTAAAGATTTGACAAGATTATATCGAAGGAAATCCCGTCATCCATTGTTTATGAAGACGACAGGGTGTTGGCTTTCCGAGATATTGATCCTCAAGCTCCTGTTCATGTTCTTGTTATCCCGAAGATCCGAGATGGACTAACCCAACTTGGAAAGGTATCGATTTCACTCACCGAGAACATGCAAACTGTTTCTCGATCTTATATGTTACTATAAAATTATTCTATTCCACCTTTGATTTCAAATTTTTTTTTAGCTTAGATTTAGGATGAAATCCTTATCCGTTTATAGATTTATATTGGTCTCAACAGGAAATGCATCTTGATTTGTATGCTGTATTCATTCTATTAGTATGTATACTGTAATCTCTAACAACTGAGGTAGTGGTTATGTTTGTATCTCCTTAATCTTTTCAGGCTGAGATAAGACATGCAGAGATCTTGGGTCACCTTCTCTATGCTGCGAAGGTAGTGGCTGCGAAGGAAGGCATAGAGGATGGTTTCCGAGTTGTTATTAATAATGGTCCTAGTGCATGTAAGCTGCGCAAGGGTTTGATTAATATTTAGGGGAATTTACATGCATGTCTCCTAATTCCTATGTATTTACATATATAACACCTAAATTTTGCATTTTACATTTATACCACCCATGTCTTTCATATCATCATAAAAATACAACAATTTTAACTTTTAAAAAGTGTAATACACCTTTTCGTGCATAGGTAAGGTGGAATGTATGTAGAAATTGAGGTTTAGATGTCAGATATGTAAATATATAGGAATTGAGTGGTACATATGTAAATCTTTCCAAAATTTAACGACTACTATACTGAAAGACTTTCCTTTTCTTTTTTTCTTTTTTTTCTTTTTCTTAATTAATACAGGTCAGTCTGTATATCATCTTCATCTGCATGTGCTCGGTGGGCGACAGATGAACTGGCCTCCTGGTTAAATGAGAGAATGCTGCTTCATTGTTAAACAATTTCCTTCTGCTTTCTTCACCCTCTTTATCCCTCTCTATCTTGTTAGTGTAGGAGAAGGGCCATAGTTTTCTTAAGTTTCGGCCGTTACATATGAAAGACAACATATTCCTATGCAATATTAACATTAACAATGATGATGATTATTATTCCGTATGGGCAATCAAATTGGGAGAGTGAGGATCAATCTTGATTTCATGGCGATTGTGGCTGGATTTTTTTGAGGATTTGTGATACCTTCAAAACTTAGACAAATCAATTTGATTCGGGCCACTTTGATTACTGTGTTTTATGGTTGTAATTGGAATTGTTGCGGCGAAATGTTTTGCTTGACGGTGTTTCAACTTGATGTTGTTTGTTCAACTCATAGATTGAATGTTGAAGCGAAATTGATTGTTAATTCAATCTTTATATTTTCCCCGGAGGGTAAGCGCTCGAACCTTGCATTTATTAGGAGTAATGTGATGCATTTTTTAAGCCTCTCATATGAAATAGCTTCAAGCTCGACTGTTTTCGTTAACATGGTTTGTTTTATTGTTTCAACCATGATCCTAAAACATCATATTAAAGTATTAATACCAAGTCTATATTTCATGACGTGGATTAAAGTCATAAAAAACACAAGTAATCAATTCTAGTTCATTAGGGCTCAAACAATGATGAAACTGTATTAATTCATTGTTCTCGGAATTTTGGATAACATTAGCACATTGGAGTAGATATGTAAGCTTAGTGTCACCTCCCAAAAGAGCTCTTAGGGGTGGTGGACAACTCATGACTTAAATATTGTTTTTCGGCCCTACACCTAACTGATGTGTGATTTTTGGTTCATGACATTTTCCTTCACCCAATCACGTGACGCCCCCGTCCTGGATTAGTTCCATCGAGGGTCCCACTGAATCATGACATTTTCCTTCACCCAATCACGTGACGCCCCCGTCATGGATCAGTTCCATCGAGGGTCCCACTAAACCATGGAATGAGACAAATAGTCCCACATCGACTAGGTGTAAGGTCGAAAATCAGTATTTAAGTCCTTGGGTGTCTACCTCTCTTAAGGGCTCTTTTAGGAGGAGACATTAGTCTCATTAAAACACTACACACATTCTAGTTTAATACCTTTCAAATGGATGACTAGCATATCAATGCATTTCTTTTCATTGGTGTTGGAAGGAGTCCATGCTTATTGATTATATGAGTTGGTGGAGAAAATTCAAGTCAACTTACTTGAAGCCTTTTCCATTATATGACAACACACATTATATCATCTTTCATGTTAGTAAAACAGTAAGACAATAGCCCATATGAGTACCAACTAAGGGTTTAGTTGAGCCAGACGACTTACAAGCTGACTCAAATTAGATTTGTTATTGAGCTCGTGAGTCAGGCCTCTATCTTGGCACACATTCAAGGTTAAGCTCAAGTTGTACTTGTTTATTAATTAAGCTAGAGTTTGCCTTGACTCGATGACTTAATGAACTATTTGATTAATCCTATGTTCAAAAAATTTCTCTCTCTAAGCCATGCTTGTTCTTTTCGACTTCATATTGTGAGCTTCTAAAAGAAACATGCATAATTTTTTTTCTTTGCATTGTGTTGTGCTCGACAACATCTTGTTGATCTTCATCCTAATCATCCCTGACCTAGATTGCCTTCTTCTCTAACAAGCTCCCCCAATTAAACTGATCCATTTGTTTGAGTCAAGCTCGAGCTTTGGAGTTAATGGAAGAGCCTAATTTGAGCTTGAATTTGAGCTAAGAATTTGAGAGATGAGCCGAGCTAAGAGTAGTTATGACACAAGCTAGACTTGGCTCGGTTTCACGCCTAGGTACAACTCAAGAACTCGTGGGCTTCAAACTATGTATGCAAAACTTTATCTCTAGAAATATCAAGTATAATATGATTTTATTAAACATCAAATGGATGCATTAATGTCTATGGTAGGATTTGTAATACTATGCAAACCAAGACTCTTTGATTGAACTTAGAACATGTTACTCACAGTCATTGCTACTACAACAACACTTTATCTGTTTGGGCCAAAGACATAAGGGCATGCCAAGCCAAACGGCCTCCTTTGTAGCTGTAATATAGGCTATATATTAAACTTTTATGATAGATAGTGAAACAAATAATTATTTCTTAATGCCATAAGAGAGTTTAGTCAAACAGAAAAATTGATCCAACATTGGATTTATGATCATTATTGTCTTACGCCCAATGAACATAAGTGTAACTAGACCAACCAACCTTAAATTTTAACTATGATGGTCCAATGCTAGGTTTATTGTATATGTAAGATATCAAAAAATAGTATTCACTTCTTACCAATGTATTGAGCTTGCATTATTTTAATAATGTCCGACCACTCCCACAATACCGCAATTAATGTAAGGGAAATTTAAATATACCACATAAGTCATATGTATTTACATATAACACCCAAATTTTGATATTTGAACTTTGTCATAGCATATGCATGAGAAGATATATTTCACTTTCAAAAAGACGTGATTGTGATATTCTTGATGTGATGTTACAAATTTTAGTAGCACAAGTGAAAATATGAATGTTTAGGTGCTAGATTTGCAAACATATAAGAGTTGTGTGATATGTATATAAATGTTTGTAAATGTAAATATGTTCAAGTAGACGTCGTAACAAACATCAAACATTCTATAGCATTTTGACATAAAAGCTTGGACATTTAGGACTTATTCTCTAAATAGAGAGAATTACCGAAACATAGGGTGCACCTTTTCATGATGGAGTGGCCAAGGCTTTAGAGATTTGTATTCCACATCACTCAAAATTTATTTATCTTTCTTTGGGTAAACTCAAGAACACTTTTGATTGATTTCAGTTAATTTTTTTGTCTTGAAGCCAATTTCACCCAACTTAGTATTTCAAATTGAAAGAATGACTAATAATGAGTAGAGAACTACTTTCATATCATTTATAACCGCTAATATGCATTGGTGGTTATTCACAATATCACAAAGCTTTTTTTAAATGTTTAGAGGTAATAGCCTGATGAAATATGTGGTTTCAATGTTTGGCTAATAATTTCAACCCATCAATACAACATTTGAGCTTATTGCTCCTGCTGAAGAAATCAGTGGATTGATCCAAATAAATTTATTCATCCAACTCACCATTAAGACATGATGCCTTAACATTGATATAGGATAAGTTTACCCTACTATAAGATGAATGTAAGCAGACGATTACACCAAACATTCTTAAATTTTTTGAGTGCATAATGATAAATATACAACTATCTCACAATAGCATGAATGTATCTGTAAAAGGGTTGGTGTAGCTCCAGTGACAAACAAGATTAAAGAGCCGTCTTAGATAGTTTGGTCACATTAAACGTCGAGCATCTGATGATATGGTTAGAAGAGTAGATGTTTTAGATATGACTATGTTAAGAAAAATAGAGGTAGACCTAAAAAGGCTTAGGTATGTTATATAAAAAAATGATCTTAGTTTATTAGAATTAAATGAAAATATGGCACTCAATTGGACACAATGGAGAGAAATAATTAATGTAGCCTACCCCACTTAGTAGGATCAAGGCTTGTTGTTTTTGTTGTTGTTGTTGTTGTGTTGTTGTAACATAATAACAAGGACGCAATGAGGGTGAGATGATTCAAGCTATTATTGTATTAGCCATGTTAGATATTTAATTCCTATAAAAACTAAGAATAAATGAAAACATATGGATGATCCATCCATCCTACATTGAATTTTAATAATTGCTGATAAAGCGGGGATAACTTGAATTCAACTTATGAATTATTCATCATCATTAAGATCTCTTTTTTTCCTCTAAGGATTGTAAATTTATACACTTAAGTAGTCCTTCACTTAAAGAATAGAAGCACACAAAAAAGTTTAGAAACTTTAAAAATATATATTAAAAAATCAAGAGCTTTAGTTGCTCCATATTTATAGAAATAAGAAAAAGAATTTAATCGCTGAATTTTTATTTGATGTTATTATTTAAATGCCTACCATCATTATCACATATATCATTATCGGCATACCTATTATCACTACCATATTTATCATCATTATCAAACCTATTATTAATTGTAATGATATAAATCTCTTTGTAGGCCATGATATAATAAATGGATCAATACTAATATAAGTCCTTGTAACATGAAATCCCTTTATGAGCTAGGACATAATAATTGACCAAATGCATCTAGGCCAAGAATACAACATCATAATATAAAGACACAATGATATAAGTTTCTAGGATATAATCGTATATATCTTAGGTATGTAACTTAGCCATTAGGACGACAATGATGATGATGACAATTATGCCTAACATCAAACACTCGTTCAAATAAACTCTAAAGGTTATTAAAATTATTAGCTTTATTAGTTGCGGTTATTATTTGCAGTTATTATTTTGATTTATTAGCCTTTATTTACTTTTGTTATCATGTTTAAGTATTTCCTCTTTAATGTATTCTTGAATTTATGTATTTCCTTTTATATGAGACTTGTAATGTATATGTATACCCCTTTCCCTATCAATGAAATCCATCATGCTCTATTTTCAAAAGTTAACATGGTATCAAATCCATGGTTCTAACCCAACTGCTGGAACTTTTCCCTAGCCGCCGGCCACCTACAGGCCTTCCCCTGCAGAGTTCGGCCACCTGCAGGTCTTCCTGTTGTGTTTTTCCACCCACCGAATATCCCTCCAGTCGGTCGGATATCTCTCAGCTAGCCTGATCTTCCTCAGGAACAACCTTCCAGCTGGCCCAGTCTCCTTCCAAGATCACCGAAGCTCGTCCCTAAGATCATACCTCTCCCCAACAGAATCCTTCCTCATGCAACCAAAATCTTCCCATGTTTCAACAATCCAACATCACATTTGGCTCAGTCGAAACCACGACGAACTCCTCTACCATCGAGCCTCCTCCCGACGGTATACTTGAGTCCACCAGACGATTGACACCGACCTCAATTCCTCCACAAACCAAAGGCCCAAAAAATCACATGAACATCTTGATCACCACCCATAAACATAACAACTCTAATTTTCTCCAATGGTCTCAAGATGTGTCATTATTCATCAAAGGACGTGGGAAATTCGGCTAGCTCACAAGGATGATTCGTGAACCTATGAAAACTAACCCAATATATGGAGCGTGAGAAGTGAAAAATTCCTTAATCATGTCGTGGCTGATCAATTCTATGGAGACTACGATTGGTCATTCATATATGTTTCTTCCATCTACTAGTGCACCATGGACGGCAGTTCGGGATACCTACTCGGACATAGGAAACTCGAGCAAACTTTATGAGTTTTCAAGAAGATTCGTAAGGCAAAACAAGAATCAAGGACCGTGATCCAGTACTACAATGACTTGGTGGTCTTATGGATGGAATGCAAACTCTACTACAACTCCACATGAGACTCACCAGCTGATCTTTCCCTCTTCCAGAAAATTGTGGAAAAGGTTTGTGCGTTTCAATTCCTAGCGTGTCTAAACAAGGATCTCGATGAAGTTCAAGTTCATATTCTTAGTCGGGATCTCCTTCCTTTAACTCGTGCTGCATTCACCGAGTTATGCCACGAAGAAAGCAGGAGACTTGTCATGCTCAACAATTCCACTCCTTCAGCCGAATATTTCGCCTTGCTCTTTAATAGTGCCCAACCCTTCTCCGCGTCATCACGGGTCAATCACTCCACTTGTGATTATTGTCACAAACCCTATTATACCTGTGACGTGTTGGAAGCACCATGGGAAACCAAACAATAAACTTTCGACCAAATCCTCTGCCACTAAGGGTCTTACTATGATCTCAAAAACTACGAAAGTGCAGCTGGTTCCCACTCAGAACACCTCGGAATTACCATATTCCATTAGGATTCAAATGGAACACTTGATCAAGCTACTTGGATACAATCAGTTCTCTTTCGGTCCATCGACCTCCCATGTTCGTTAATGTAACATTACAATGACACTCATTGTTTTTGCTTCTTATCCATGGATTATTGATTCAGGTGCCACGGACCACATGCTCGGGTGTTCTCAAGCCTTCTCGACATATTCTCCGTGCTCTGGGAGAGAAACTATTAAAATTGTTAACGACTTTGGTTGTTCCATTGCGAGTAAATGGTTTGTTGTTCTAATAGTCGAGCTGATTGTAGAATATGTGTTACATGTATTCATTAAAGTATAATCTCTTGTCAATCAGTAAGTTGACTTATGACATTGATTATGTTGCTCATACTTCTCCTGATGTTTTTGTCTTTCAAAAACGTATTTCGAGGATGATGATTGGAATTGCTAAGCGGGTAGCTAGACTCTACTTCTTCTAAGTAAAAAAAACAGTATTGACGAGGTCACTCCATTCAGTAGTTGTGGTCTTTCTCGGTCTACTGAATGTCTTATTATGCTTTTATATTTTCGTTTAGGTCATCCCAGCTTTCAATATTTAAAACACTTGTGTCCTTAGATGTTTACTAATAAAAATTTATCTAGTTTCAAATGTAAGATTTGTCAGTTAGCTAAACATCATCGAGTATCATATCCACCACGCTCTTACACTCCTTTTTTTCACTAAATCATATTGACTTGTGGAGGCCCCCTCGAACAACTAGTTACACCAATAAATGGTGGTTACTTACCTTGATTGATAATCACACTCAAATAACATGACTATATCTTAAAAGATAAATTTGAAGCTGTTGTCACCTTAAAAAATTCACTCCTTCATTTTGACCATATTCAAAACAGCAATTCAAGTCCTTCAGACTAACAATGACCGTGAATTTTTTAACTCTATATTAAAAATTTTTTTGATAAGGATATCCTCCATCACAACTCATATACGGATACTCAACAAAATAGGGTAACAGAGCAGAAAAATCGACATATTTTCGAAGTTGCCCATTCCATTATGTTTCAATCGAATGTCTCGAAATAGTTTTGGAATGATGTCGTACTTACAACAACATATATCATCGATAGAGATCCCACAAAAATTCACAAATTTTGAACCCCCTTAGTAGTTTTGAGATCGTGTTTTTCTATCAATCGGTTCTCCACTTCATACCCTAAAATATTTGGGTGCATGACATTTATTCAGAACACTAAACCAACCGTAGTAAACTTGATCCTTGTTCAATCAAGTGTATCTTCCTCTGATATTATGACACTTAAAAGGGTTGTCGGCACCTCAATCCCATCATAAATAAGCTTTACTTGAGTGCCGATGTTTCCTTCTTCGAAGCCTCAAGTGAGGGGGAGCTAGATTTTTTCGGACACTAGTCCTTTTCCGACTTCTTTGGATATGCCACCTACTCCAACCACTTTTCCCAAGGAACCATCTATCCCACTGAATCCACCATCTACTAGACCAACTTTTCCTCTATCCACTCTCTGTTCTATACTTGGTGCATCAAACCCTCGGTTACGAACCGTCCCAATAACCCTACTCTTGAGCCCGCTGCCTCCTTGCAGGTCTTAGAATTTGCCCCAACCAACATCCCCGACACTATGCTTGCGGAGATTACTCCTGATCCAAATGAGGAGATGGGCTCTACAATTGAGGTATGCAATCAAGCTTGCTTTCTTTATTCCATGGCAAAATATGTCTCATTCCACAACTTATCACCAACCTACAAAGCATTTACCACTTCCATGACGGATCATCGTCTTCCATCCACTATTAAGGCAGCATTTGAGGACCCTTCTTGAAAGGCTGCATTAATGGATGAGATGAATGTCATTCAGCGAAATCATATGTGGGATATTGTTGATCTTCATCGGGGAAAGAAAATAGTTGGTTGCCGATGGATCTTCAACATTAAATTTAACTTCGATGGAAAATTTGAACGCAACAAAGCACGGTTGATCGCCAAATGCTACACACAAACCTATGAAGTTGACTATGAGAAGACATTTGCTCCGGTTGCTAAGCTAAACACCACTCGGGTCCTATTATCCCTTGCTGTGAATTTCAATTGGCCCTTACTCCAACTGAATGTCAAGAATGCTTTCCTTAACGGTGATCTCACAGAGTAGGCGTACATGTCCACTTCTAGGCTTTGACTCTACATCTTCCCGAGGACAAGTATGTTGACTACAGAAGTCCCTCTACGGAATGAAACAATCCTCTCGGTAGTTGTCACGTAGGTAGTAATGGACCATGAGTTCTCTAAGGCACAATTAAATCATACTCTTTTCTTTCGACATTCCTCTAGTGGCCAAATTGTCATCCTTATCGTCTATGTCGACGATATTATACTCACAGATAGTGATATGTCGGCCTTGGAATCTCCTAAAAGGATCCTCGGTGCATCCTTTGAAATGAAGGGCCTGGGGTTTTTCCTATACTTCTTAGGCATGGAAGCTGCTGGATCCTCTCGGGGCTTTTGCCTTTCACGGCGCAGATATGTGATTGACTTATTTATAGAGACCAACCCTCTACTTTGCAAACTGGTGGCTATTCCAATGGATCTGAATAAGAAATTGGCTAATATTTCCAAATTTGTTCCTGTGAACAAGACACACTACCAGCGTATTGTGGGAAAACTCATTTATCTCACTCATGCACACTCTGACATATGTCATGTGGTGGATATTATAAGTCAGTCTATATATAACCCCTATGAGCACCATCTCAAAGTTGTTCACTGGATCCTCCACTACTTACAAGGCACACTGAGCTCAGGTTTGTAGTTTTTGTGCCACACCTCTCGCTCTTGCAATTTATACTAACACTGATTGGGTCGGGTCCGTCCATGATCGGCAATCTACCATGGGGTATTGCTCATTCAATGCGGGGAAATGTTGTCACATGGAAAAGCAATAAACAGTCATGGTTGCCCGAAGCAGTGCAAAAGATGAATTTTGTTCCATGTCTTTGAAAAGCTTTAAAGCTCTCTAGTTACGTATCATGCTTCACGAATTACTTATGCCAGTCTCGGCTCCTCCATCGTTGTTTTGTGATAATAAAGTTGTCATTAGCATTGCTCATAATTTGCTCAAACATGACCACACCAAGCATATAGAGAATGACAAACAATTCATTAAGAAGAAGTTTGATTCCGGAGAGATTTGTGTTCCATTTATCCCATCCAATGGTTAACTAGTTGATATCCTCGCAAAGAATCTTCCTCGATCGTTATTTGATGTCTTCAAATTCAAGTTGAACATGATAGACATTCATAATTCAACTTAAGAGGAGTATTAGAATTATTAGTCTTATTAGCTGCAGTTATTATTAGCAGTTACTATTTTGATTTATTAGCCTTTATTTACTTCCATTATCATATTTATGCTTTTCCTATTTGAAATATGTCTGAATTTATGTCTTTCCTTTTATATGAGTCTTGTAATGTATATATATATATACCCCTTTCCCTATCAATGAAATCTGTCCTGCTCTATTCTCAAAAGTTAACAGAGGTAGATATGAAACTAAGCCTAGAATTGGGCAATTTGAAGTAATTCTCATCACTATGGAAAATATATCTCCATAGTCTACACCTTCTTGGATATATAGCGTTCCTTTCACTAGACATGTACCATACTCATCAATCATGTCATCGACCCCATGCTTAATATTGAAAATTGGCTTGCTTTTAATGATTTTTTCATCTTGTCGAAAGATCCATCAAGTATCAAACTGAATTACTTGCTATTGCGCTCATCTCATCACATATGTCTACCATCCCCCTTTTATGGGTTGGTTAGTAAAGTGCTTCTTTGTAATAAGTTGAGTCGCCCAGCTCCAAGGGGGCACACATAATGCTCCATCCTTAAGTTGAAATTGCTGACATAAAATTATTGTATACTGAGACTAACTTATTTGTATGTTAGGATTATTTGAGCTACTAAATAATGAAAAACTCTCACCGAAAGTGTTCCCTCTCACTATTATTTGCAAATTCAAGACAGATTATCAGCATCCACGCCCTTGCCAAGTGATGGTGAAAGTGTTTTAAATTCAATGTACTAGTATAAATTAAGATCCTTTTACTAATCCCACACTTACAAAGTCATCCTCAAGAAATTTGACATCCCTTGCTCTCAATTCAATCACATCCTGCAAGATGAGTTGGTCATAGGGTTAATTTTCATGTTTATGAAAAGTGTTATGAATGAATCTAATGGATCCCCTAAGATAGTTATCTAAATTAGGCTTCCACTCAGTTTATTGAGTTTGAGGGAACTTGATTAATGATGTAGATATCAATAATGAGTGCATCTCCTTAAAAACTATATTGAGAGGCTTGCCTGAACACCATGGTATCAAACAATTTTTAATTCAATGCCTGAGATTCGTAACAAAATACAAAACAAAACGATCATCTTTACAAACTGAAGATTGAAATGTACACAGAGACGGCCAATTTGCAGAATAAATATGAAACTAGAACAGAATTGCATGAGCAATCAAACAGTTCATCACATTTTTCTTAGAAAAACCTTTGCTGTCTGGGAGTGTCATATTGAACTGACAGCAGTAGGTAAATTTATTTTCCTAAAGTTATGTAAACAAATACATTACAAAGAGACAGGGTAATAAAGTACCATGGATCTCTTTGCGAGGTAACGCATAGCTACCAAGGATTCACATCCTGTCGTTGAAGTGAAAATTAAGTTTGCAGAACTGTTCGGTTATTATATTGATCATAGCTTGCTTGTTGGCAATCCAACTGTAAGCTCCCTTGATTTTTTTTCCACAATCTTGGAGATTTTCTTCACCTCTTCCTTTGAAATATACTGAGGTTGGCTTAGCCAGTGTCCTCCATCAACTATTAAAGTGGTTCCATTCACAAATTTACCTTCAAAGAGGATACACTATATGCGATTAAAATTATAAGAACAGAAATCAGACCTTTTTTGTAGAGATTTTTGACAGTGGCAAACGTTATAAATAAATCCAGAAAACAGATCCATAGAAAAAGGATACACTCAGGCAAAAGAAATTCAGATCCCTTGGAACCCCGTTTTGAAAGATGCCAGTTAGGATTTTAAGTACAATAAAACTACAAAAATGATAAAATGTGTATTGGAAATATTAAATAAGATGTCAGTTTGGTACTTATAGATTGATTTATTGAAAAAAAAGGTTTATTCTATCACTCTAAGGCTTAGCATGGGGTACATATGGTAAAAAACATGCTAACAATTGGTTCAAGAGAGGGTAAAATAACTGCAGGGCTAAGAAGATGCATGGTGAAATGTGCTTTCTGATGATCGAACCTTGCAAGAAAAAGTTTATTCAGCAATAGACTAGTAGAATATCATAAGTTCCAGGACGGACTAAAATAAATAACTAAAGTTTGACATTCTGGCATTCCATTATTTATTTAGTTATTTATATCTTTTTATTTGTACGCTTAAGATATGCTTGCTATCAAAATTTAATAAACTTTAGAAACAACTTTTGTGTGTACACCTTGAAGAATTTTAGAGAACAGCGCACTTTTGATCACATGTTGATTAGATTTGAAGTTTGTGCAACACAATATTAAAATGAGAAAGTTCTCTATATTTAAAGAGTGGTTTATATTATTTGGGTTTATCTTAAGAATATCGTGCACACTCCCATAAGAGGATCTCTGGAGATTAGGACACCAAACCAGCTTCATTCTCTGACATGGTATTAATGATAAATTAGTCCTAACCCTAAGACCCCCTTGCTCTCTCCTACCAGCAAGCTCCTCCATCTCACTTGATTCTTCACTTATATGTGATCCACTCTGGATAGTTCTCCTGTGCACGCTTTCCATGCTTCCATGTGCAATGCTATTCCTTTGCTAATGTGTCCACTCACTAGTATATTGTGATATTGTTCTGCACTCAATGCACGAATTCCCTCGTTCTCCTCCCAAATACAAACATATGATCCTATTTGCTTGCCCAAACTTGCCTGATTGCTCCCAACAAACCTAGGGCTACACATGCTATTGTATTTGTTTGTTGCATTCCCTATCACTTGCCTGCTACAGTATGGTAATGATCATGTCTTGAATTACTAATCCTCGATGACTTACTGGATGATTTAACTCTCCTCGCATTTATAGCTTCTCAATATCCTCTCAGTGACTCAAAATTCCTCCACCATAAATATTATAATCAAATTATCTTACATAGTTGAGGGCTTTTTTGCTTTCCTTCTTGATTCTCATGACAAGCTCAATCACCTTCATGTGTCTCCTCCATGTGGCATAAGCACCTTTAAACGTTCTAAATGAAAATGTCCGGCCATGCCATTTGCAAAAGGGTTTTGTCACTAAGGGGTTCTGCAAAGTTCTTGTTGAGATTGAGCTTTGCAATAGCACCATTGATCATTACATCGTCATCAGAAATACACCATTAGCCTTTGTTGTATTAGTTGTTTATGTTGATCTATTATTCAATTTAAGTAATCAAAATGCCATCTCTATAGTCACGTATTATTTGTAAAATGGTTTTGTCACTAAAGATTTGGGATGACCAAAATATTTTCTTAATGTTGAATTTGCTTATTAAAAAAAAGTATCTCTTACAGGAAAAAAGCTAATGATTGTGAAGCTATTCATCAAGGTTGCAAAACTTCTTGTACTCATATGGAAACTCATTTCACTTTTACTAATGAGGAGCATCTTAATGATCCATCTTAGTATCAAAGGTTGGTCAGTATATTCACTTCTCTAATTATTACAAGACTTGCCATTTCATTCATCGTTGAAGTTGTTTATCAGCACATGCATACTTCAAAATAGAAGCTTTGGGAGATGGTTTTATGCATTTTCATGTTTATCAAAGTCTTTTGAGAGGGATTTGCTATATGCTAAGACTAAGCACTTCAATGTGAGAACATTTTTAGATGTTGATTATACTAGCAAAGTTGAAGATAGAAAGTCAATTTTTGAATATTATATTTTTAATGACAGTATTTTGGTCCCCAAAATGGAAAAAAAATAAACTGCTATGGCAAAAATTCAGTGCTAAGGTTGAATATAGAATTATGACCTACTTTATATTTAAAATGTAGGTAAACTTTTTAGGATAATTTAATTTTCAGTTATATAACTTATGATTTTTTATCCTGACAACCATATTGTCATCTATATCTTCAATAACCTTATAATTAATAAAAGAACTAAATACATTAAGATTCATTGTTATTTTATTTGGGATAAAATCATTGCATGTGCCTCCAATTTAGAAATAACTGACTGATAGTTTTTAGAAAGCATTGACATCTTTACATTCCTCATGATTATGTAACAAGTTAAATCTAATTGATATAAGTGCTCTAGCTTTATGGACTGTTTAATGCATGAAAATATTAAAATAGGAAAGCTCTCAATATTCGGAGAGCAGTGTATATTACTTAGGACATTCCAAAAATATTGCAGCCACTCACCTATTATAAAGAAGCAGTTTAAGGGTGTCTAGGTTTTTAATGCAACTAAAACAATATAATGAATATTAATTATCCAAAAAAATAGGGATTCATGAATCAAAGACAAATAAGTGCACACAATTTCACTTTATTCGGATATAAATTTTAAACTCTGACAAATGGAATGAAAAAACATGATGTATCGGTTGATTAAACGTGAAAAAAAGCAAGAAGTAATTGAAATTTTTAGTCACAACTGAGATTCTAGTTTTAACCAATTTCTTTAAATCATAAATCATGCATCACCGATAAATAATTAATTGAGAAGACATCTCAGCAGCACAAACAGATGACTTCTTTGAAGGTTACTCATCACACTTGTATTGCCCTTGAAAGAAATTCATATTTAAATTTCTTTGAAGGTTACTCATCACACTTGTATTGCCCTCGAAAGAAATTCATATTTAAAAGATACAATAATAAAAAAAAATGTACTTGTAATGGATGCCAAGGATTGTTTATTTATAGAATACTCATTCACCCTTTTCTAAACTATTAAACGAGGCTAAGCATGATTTCAAATAGCCAATCTTCAGATAATAATAATCAAATTCTTGAATTTTCATGGATAAGCACCGGACGACGGCTGCATCGACATAGTGGAAGGCAGAATCACAACCTAAGGTAAACCAAAATATCTAATTACTGAAGAATCTATCATAAATAGCATGTCCCAAATATCTAAAATTGAAAACAAAATAAAATAAAAATAGAAACTTGTTGAATTTGAACTGATCACCATCTCCTCAGCTTTAGTTTAAACCAGAACTTCAAGAAATTTTTGAGAAAATGTTTGCAAAGTATGATACTTATCTCAAAACTAGAGATAGCAGGAAGATCTTCATTCTTAGCGAAAACATCAAATGCGCATAGGAGTAGCTCATGTTAAATTTTATTTTGATTACTTTAATTAAGTTAGCCAATGGAAGCCATCCTCTCATGGCTACCCTAAATTTCTTTCAAATTTTTGTTATGGTAAGTCTTACGTTCTCAAAACTTGCGACAGATGAGTGGCATTTTTTCAATATGACAGTCCTCAATGAAACCTAATTGTTCACCCTATGGAAAGATAAATATACAAAAAGGAAATACACGACATTTGAACCATATTCACAGCATGGAAATTATAGCTCATAACAATTAACTATATTTACAAGGAAAACAGCAAGAAAAAATAATTTTACAAGCAAAAATGTGCATACAAACCTGCATCAGAAACCAGGTAGAGAGCAGCCATAGCTATATCCCATTTCTCTCCTAATCTAACGGAAGGCATTAAACCTTTCCTTGTTTCAGTTATCTCCTTCGGTAGAAGCTTTTGCTGTCCCAGGGTTCCCTCAATTAGCCCAGGGGCAATTCCATTGACTCTAATGTCAAAATCAGAACCCCACTCAAGGGCCAAGGACCTAGTGATACTATCTACTGCTGCCTACAAAATTAGATTAATCTGTAATGTAAAAATTAATTTTTTATAAGAAAGTAGAAATATTAATGCAGACATGGGTGCAGGGAGGGGGGGAGGGAGGGAAGCCAATATCTCACCTTGGCAGCAGAAACATGAATCTGGTACCAGGCAGCTCTATAATGCAATGTTGCACTTATATTCAAGATAAGGCCACCACTAGAAGGGTCTTTCCCCAGACCTCCTTTTTTCAGATATTTCAAAGCTTCATGGCACATTGTATATGTGCCAACAGAATCGATATCCAGAACTGAAACGATCATGTGGAAGAAATAGAGCTATATGAACTTGTAGAAGCAAAAGATTTTTCTAAACATTTAACCAAGATTATTAATATCCTTATTATTTTCATAGAAGCTTTCTGAAGTTCTCTCTCATTCGTTAACTGCTAGGATACAGCAATGTAAATCTGTACCAAATCCATCACATTGAGTTGGAAATTCTAAACTTAGAAGATTAGTGATCACTCCGAAATTCGCTTGAAAGAGAAATAAGAAAGTAGATTAGAAGAATTTAAGAGAGTATATTTCACCTGTCCTGAAACCATTCGGTGATAGATCTTCAGGGGATGCCAGAAAATTGCCTGCTGCACCATTTACAAGTATGTCAAGTCTTCCAAAATGTTTAACTGTGCCTTCTATGACCCTAACTGCATCTTCTTGTTTGCGCACATCTCCCTCAATCCCAATAGCCTGCAATTTAATGAACACTGCATCAGCTATATGAGGTGCGGGTGGATTCTAAAAAATGTTAGCATGGGGAAATGCTATACAATGATGGAAAAAGTAATTGTAACAGCTGGAAGATGCATTAGCTTGTCTTTGATATGGCATCTTAAAGCTATGGAACCTATTCTATTTTGATGAATGCCAAACTTTTTATTTTTTTAATACTTTTTGGTCTTATAATTAATGTGTTTGAAAATTATGTAGTTTGATTGGAAGAAAACTACACACAATATTTTATTAAAGAATTTGGTTTATTTTTGGCGAATTTCAAAATCACCAAATTTGGCCAATCTTGAATACAATGGCTGCTCAACTTCCACACCAACCCATCTCCATCCTCCTCAAACTAGTCACCTCCTCCAGCCTCAGCCCCGATCCATCCCCTAAGGCGCTAAAAATTGCAAAAAACAAGGGTTTATTTTACATTTATTTTAGATATAACTTGCCTAAATCAAAATTAATCCTATGACTTATGCACGAAGTGGTCAAAGGTAATTCTGTCAAAAACTTGTAGATTTACAAATCACTCTTTCGTGAGAATCTCCTTGAGAGTGTTCCCGTCATTCTTTATTCAACCAACGATATCTTGTCTATATTTGTATAAATCCAGAACTTCAGGACTTTATTGGGGCCGACCACTTGTACCACTCCTCTCCAAATAGGTCCATCACCTGAGCCTTATTGCACACCCTCATCCTCCAACATTTTATTGTACTCATTTGAAGCTCTCAGAGCTGCCTGGAGTACTTCGATAGTCTTGTGCATGGCTTCATTGATCCCCTTCAACATGATAAAATAACCTCTCCTCGTGGTCGACCAATGTTGCAACTAAGCAATCAAAGTTGTCACCGTTTTTGAATGTATGGTGGCATCAACCTCTCTCTTCTTTACTATTGACACATTAATATGGATAAACTGGCTATGTATTGTTGATCATAGAAGAAGATAAAATGTTCAAATTCCTGGTATATTGATGCGTGTAAAAAGTGTAGTATTGTATGGTGTGTATACTACATTATTTGTATCAATTTTATGTTTTCAGTGTGTATGTTTGATCTACATGTGCACTATAGAGAGGAAAATTGGAGCATTTGACATCAAATATGCTAAGTCAACAGGCAAGCACCTTGGCACCTATGTAGAGCGCCTCAACACTGAAGGTACTAGGTTTTGGCCAAAAAATAGAACAGGCGACATCCCAACGCTTAGACCAAGCACCCGAGCGCCAGATGAGCTCCACGATGCCACCCAGATGTTGAAGTTTACTCAATTGTTTAATAGTGTTTGTTATTTTGTCCCACATAAAATTTCTTTCTTCATGAACATCTCAAATATTGAAATCTTGAAGTTTACTCATAAAAATAATTTTATTTATGTTATTTTGATGCCTTCATCTAATTCTATAACAAGATTTCTAATATTTTTAATCTTATAACTCTTCATCTTAAAATCCAAAACTAATAATCGATGTTGAGTACTTAAATTCTCACTATAAATGACATTAAAATCTTTACATCCTCGATGATCTCCTCTTCTCATAAGAAAATAATCAATTTATATTTTATTGGATCCATTATTATAAGTAATAATAAGTTATCTCTTTTCTTAAATAAAATATTAGCAATAATAAAATCATACTCTAAAACAAAATCTAATATGGTTTTATCTTCTTAATTAATTACTCCAAAACTATAGCCACCATGAATATTTTTAAAATCTTCTCTTTCTACCAACATGTTCATTTAAATCTCCTTCAATAAAATTTTTTTTTCAAGAGGTATCACTTGTATTAAGTCTTCTAGGTTATTCCAAAATTTTTCTTTAGAACTTATATATAAACCTAAGTTATCAATCTCCATAATTTTTTTCTCCAACCCAATTAGTTTATTGAATACATAAGATATTTATCTTTCTGTGAACCATAATATCAGCTAATTCCATTCATTTACCTGTGAGAGTACATATATTCCAAGATCTTATCCTAATATTAGCTTCATGGACTAATTTTTTTACCCACATCAGTCTGTATTGTGGGAATCATTGCTTATTTGACACTACTCTCAGGAGTCAGTATAGCAACTCTTGCACACTTTTTACTATATTCAAGCTATGTTGCGCATTGCTTCCAGGGGACGCCCTAGCATTTACACAAGGATCTAGAGAATTCATATCATGATTTTTCGACAAATTTTATGTGGTTGTCGACTACCTAACGCAACCCTCCACTTTTACGTCTGGGGTTTGGGAGCCCGTAATTGCAGTGTTATAGCTCGTGTTTGGTTTGTTTATAATTCGAGCTTAAAAATTTAGTTCGTGTCGGCTTATTTACTTAATGAACGAGCCAAACACGAGTTGTTCGCGAACAACGAGCTTTTATGACTTTTACTTAATGAACGAGCCAAACACGAGTTGTTCGCAAACAACGAGCTTTTATGACAGTTGTTCGCGAACAACGAGCTTTTATGACTAGTGTGCGCCTTAGGCTTAAAAAATTAAGTGTGAAATTTACGCTTCACCATTGCACCCATCACTACAACCCAGGACTTCCACGAAACCTCACTAGGGCTGCAACATCACCTTTGCGCGACGCATCCCTTCCTTTCGTGTCAACTTGGCTTCACCCCGTTAATTTTCCCATATTTATTCGAGCGCCACAATGTTGCACTCTAGTGTCGTGGTGCCCCTCGAAATTTCCTTATACACCTCTCCAATTCGTTTCTTCTTCACGCAAGAATTTTGTCTGACCTAACTGTCGGGAGGAAGCAGGAACGAGCAAAGAGGGATTAAGGGATTCTTAAAGATTTTTAGGTTCATTATTTTCATATTTTCATTTCTTTCTTCGTGTTTTTCATGGAATCTCCTTTCTCTCTCTCTAGTTGATTCCAATGGCCCCTATAACTAAAGGCCTCAAAAGAAAAACTTCTTTTGATAGTAACAAATTCGTGAACATAAAAGCGAAAGCTATGTTTACCAAATTCTTGGTGTCAAAAAACTTGAATCCAAAGAGGGGATTTCTTAATCTTGTGGGCGGGGTAGAAGGGGTTGTAGCTAGAATAAAGTGAGAAGAATTTTGTTATAAAATCAAAACTGGTGTTGTCCTATCGTTAGAGAGTTCTTCGCCAATACAAAAGAACAATTTGATAAAAAAAAAAGCTAGTAGACTTCAGTTCCACATAAATCAACTCAATCTTTGGCCTTTTTGAAATAATTGAGAATGAATACTCAATTTTCATACCCTTTGATTCTGATATAATTGAAATTATCAACTTCCTAATTGATTCTCAAGCTGAGTTGCAGGTGAGAAATGAGAGATTAGTTAATTTTAATTCCACTTCTTTAAATATTGAGTCGAAGGTAGCTCACTATTTCATATACGCTAAACTCTTTCCTTTGACCAATATTATTGGGGTGATATGGGATAGGCAGTTATAAATTATTTCATTCAAAAATAAAAATCAATTGATGTGGAGAGTGTGATTTATGATTCCATCTAGAATATCATCAAGGGAGAACCACGATTGGTCATAGCCACCCGTCCATTATTACTGTTTTATGTTCTAAAACGGGGGTAAAAAGTATGAGTTGGGAGGAGCAGTTTCTCCCTGTTAGAGCCATAACCAAGGAGACCTTAGTATCATACGGGAAGACACTTTATAAGAGAGGTGAGAACTTTTCTAGACCCACCCCGTCACGAGCCCAGCTTTCTTCCTCCATTTTTTCAATTTCCGAGAGGTTGGACACCTTGAATGATGATGTAGCAATTATTCAGTGGTGACGGCAGCATATGGGCCAACACTTTGATTATTACATTGATGAGCACCAACAATAATATGAGTATCAGGTGCAGGTTAACTCTACTTTAGCTTAGATGATCTGGCATGGCCAACAACACCAAGGGCCTAGCACTGCCTAGCTTCCCAAAGCACCATTATTTCATTGCTATGGCGATACAGCTCAACATATGAAGAAGAACAACGATGACGAGGGTGATGATGATGAAGGTAATGACGTCTGTCTTTCCTGCATTTTTGACCTACATTCGATTATTGTGTAGTTGATTCATGAATGTTCTGCGTGATTGTTTGTTTTCTTTTTATGTTTTGTATAATTCGAAAACAGATTATGTTTATGCTATTTTCTTCCAGTAGTACCCTTATGTGATTGTTATTTGATGGTTATGTGATTACATTTAATATTTACTTTTGTTTTTGTCATATGTTTTTCATGTCAGTATGTCTTTATTGTAATGTGCTTACTTTCTTTCTAATATATTCATGTTTTGCCTTGTTATTTCTTTTTCTTGTCCTATTTTTATTTTCATGTAATTAATATAAAATAAACTTGGGAGAGGGATTGTGACACTTGTTACTCAGTAATATTTAATATCTAAATTTTAAACTTCAAATTAAAATAATAGGTCAAACTTAGATTGCTTAAAAATTGATAATATATTTAAATAATTAAAAGGGACATAAATCTTCATTAAGAATTGAATTTTTAATTAATTTAATAATAACTAACCTCTAACCAAGATAAATATTCTATTTATTATAACAATTCTTAAGCAATCAAAATTAATTGACGGCAAGTATAATTAATTAATCAAAGATATTAAATTCATTAATTATCAATTTAAATAACCTAATTAAAAATAAGATTCTTTTGAACTATAGAATTTTGAATAAAAATAAGTAATTAAGAATTTCAAAATTGAAAAGAAAGGATATTCAAAATAATTAAAAACAAGCTTAACTAAGCACAGTAATTCTGTGTGCTTGAAAAACAGTGAAAATAAAAAGGAAAACATATAAGTTTAAAAGAAAAAAAAATCAAGGTATAAGAGAATAAGGTTGATGTTAAGCTTGAAATAAAAAATTTGTATCATAATTCTTTTCTAATAATAAAAAACTTGAACCTTATTTAATTGAGTTTTCAGATACTGTATTAAAAAAATGATTAAATTAGGATTGTTTAATTGATAAGTTTAATCGAATTGTATATCTCTTTGATAATTAAATGTGTTTTATTCAAAAGTTGATGAAGTGATTTAATATTCATTGTGATAAAGGGGTAATAATTGTTGTGATGTTAGGTTATCATTAATTAATAAAAATTCAACTCTTTAATAATATTTATTCACTTTAATTGAAAATTATTTATGATATTATTAAGGAGCAAGGAAATCTTAGAAATAGAGCCACTAAAAATCTTTCCGAATCTAAGTTTATATATTAAATTAATTATTGACAAGTAATATCTGAGTTTGGGAGAATTTAATGCGTATAAAAAGTGTAGTGTTGTATGAGTGTTTATTATATTATTTGTGTTATTATTATTATTTTTTTTTTTTGTGGCATACTTGCAATATACAAAAAAAATTGATCCATTTGGCACCAAATAAGCTCACAGTGTTTATTATATTATTTGTGTTATTATTATTATTATTTTTTTTTGTGGCATACTTGCAATATACAGAAAAATTGATCCATTTGGCACCAAATAAGCTCACTCGGAGGGTAAGCGCCTCGACGTCTGTCGAGAGCATGTCAGCATTGAAGGTGCCAGGTTTCAGTCAGAAAATAGAGTGGATTACATCCTAGTGCTTGGATCAAGCACCCCGATGCCACACAGACGAGCATCTCAGCGCCCAATTCAACCAGAGCGAGTGGAAATTCAGAAGAAGCCAACATCTCAGCATCAGGACCTGACCGTCGCCATGCCTGAATCGCCCCCCACGCTAGCACCTTAGTGCTTACAGCCCTAATTTGGTGATCCTAAGCCCAGAATTCCAGCGTCTACATGCACCACTGTCGCGCCCACACCAACAACACCTTGTCAGCGTCGTCACGCTCACACCAAATTAGGCCGGTTTTGCCTATGATTCCAACATTGAGAGCATATAAAGGGAAACTTTCTTCAGATGAGGGAAAGCTCACGTGAATTTAGAGACGGACATACATGAAGAGAGTGTAAGAGAGAGCTTGGATAGTGAATGTTGTGTATTGCAATGAAGAGAGTGAGTATCACTATATTGTGTAAGGAAGAGATCGAGAAGAAATCCATTCTTAAGAAAGTAAGATTTCATCATCCTGGTTCTTTAGTTTTACTTTGTACTTTGATTATACTTGCTTTGAATGGATTCAATACAAATTATGTTATTGCTTTCCACCATGTTTAGCACTTAAGTTATTTTTTGAATTTGTTTTCTTTGAAATCTTGGGGTATTCATGTTAGATTCTTGAACTTTTAAAATCCTAAGTTGATATTTTAACATTTCAATCTTAATTTACATTCAAACTAGTCAATTACATTGTTAAAACTAGTTGTAATCTAAGACTATCCGAAAAAGATTAGAAACACAACTAAGTTTAAACATATGATTTTAGTGGAATAGAAATATTGTCATTATATTTTTGTAATCTTCTTATGAAACGTGGATGCTTGAAAGTTCTTGCAGGCTTAAGGGAATTTTACTATAACATAGAATTCTAGCTTTTTATTTCTTGAAAAAGAATAAGAAGTATTAGGCCCTGATTGTTAATTACATTAAGAGGATCATTTGAAGAAACCTAGGTTTTACATAACCAATTTAAGGAAGAATTTTAAACTAATTTTTGTTCTAAAAGATTCAAAACTAAAAAATCTTAAATGCTTTGAGCTAGACTTATGATTAATAAATTATTACTTAAAATTATTTTAAAATTAGTGAAATTCCTAGTGAGATCAATAATTCGGATCACAATTCGCATATTACTTGATAGACACGTATGCTTACGTGATATCCAATGTTTCGCAACATTTAGGGATCATACATCAAAACATTGTTAAGTGCATACAAGTCATTATGTGCTAGAACGCGTAGTACATTGGTTAGAAATAAGGTAAAGAATCACAATAAGCCAGGTGAGGCGAGGTTCTCACCCTATCCCAAAATCTTTGATACCTTTGTGCCTGTTGACCAAAAGTAGGGAAGACATGGAATGTCTAAGTAACATTAATGGGTACGATAAATGCACTATTATGGTTTATAGAAAAGCAAAATTTCACTTGCTCATAATAATAATTTATTTTGCCATAATGAGCGAGAAATCCATTAACTGTGGCTATAATATTGATAACTTCATTAATGTCTTTGACTATTGTGTCAAAATCTACATTGTTGAGAGACGGAGGAGCATTTATAAGGGGGAGCATGAGTTCTGAGATGAACCAAAGAATGCCTGATTAGTGAACTCCCAATGGGCCATCCAAAGCCCATGCTCTTAGAGAGTTGGAGAGTGCCCTTAAAGGCTAAACCAACAATGAATGGTGTTGAGTAGTGGGATCGAATGATAAATTGTTGCCTCTTCTCCTGGATGACCCATGTTCCAGCATAGCTAACTTTGCTACACCACACAATTTATTTTGCACTTGTTTTTTCACAAATAAATTCTCCCTCTTTATCCCTTTATGCCTTAAATCTTACTCTAATTCAACACTTGAGTAGGCTCATGAGGGTGACAAAACCAATTCAATCTAAGTTCAACATTCACCAAATTAGGGTGGTTTTGGCGGGTTTGCCTATGAATCCAACATCGACAACATATAAGGGGCAAATTTCCTCAGATGAGGGGATGCTCGTGAAATTTTAGAGACGGACATGCATGAAGAAAGTGTAAGAGAGAGCTTAGATAGTGAGTGTTATGTATTGTAGTGAACAGAGTGAGTATTCTATCACTATACGTGTAAGGAAGAGATTGAGAAGACAATCCATTCTTAGGAAAGTAAGATTTCGTCATCCTAATTCTTTACTTCTGTTTTGTACTTCGATTATACATGATTTGAATGGATTCAATATAAATTATGTTGTTGCTTTCAACCATGTTGATTGATAAAAAGAGAGAATTTAATAAGTGAATTCCCAATGGGCCATCCAAGGCTCATGCTCACAGAGAGTTGGAGAGTGCCCTTAAAGGTCAAAACAACAATGACTGGTGTTGAGTAGTGGGATCGAATGATAATGGGCTTCCTCTTCTCCTGGATGACCCATGTTCCAGCATAGCTAACCTCTAAACTATTGCTATCAGGGCTCAACAACTAACCCTCACCCTCCAAAAGAAGAAAAAAATCCAACAATGATGGCACCGACCATGTGCACATATGTGATCGCATCAGAGATCATAATTTTAAGGAGTAACCAATATATATATATATATATATTCAAAATTTTAGGTAAAACAATCTTATGTTCATTGCTTGTACTATTTTATTTTCTAAATGTTTGTATCAAAAGATGTTCATAGCTAACTAATTGAAATCTATCTCTAATAACTTGAATCCGCATACACAAGAAGAAAATGAAAATAATGCTTAAAACATGAGCATAATATGATAAACTGTAATTCAAATTTTCTTTGTTATAAAACCTAAATTGTGAAATAGATGTCATTGTGCTCAAGTAGCCTTTACATTGATTGAAAATAAAGTGAAGAATCCCCAAAGATCGAATTCAAGCGCTCACACTGCTTGAAAAAATAAAATATTAATCATCAATTGATTTTAAAAAGTGTATCATGGTGCAAATAAAATAGATCCATTGATTAACTGCATTCTATGATTTGAAATATCAAAACAAACAAAATTTTATATCCTATAATCAGCTTAAGTTTCAATCTGCAAGGGAAATTTCATATACATGGGGCAATAGATTTAATACTTTTAATCAGATATTAAAAAAAAGTTCTTAATTAAAGTTGTTCAAGCACTTGGCTCACACAATACCAGAATTTTACGCGCAATGATTGAGCTAAACTAGGGTTTTTGTTCACCAAGCTCCAAATATTTCGATTACATTCTAAAAGATTAATAAATGAGCCAAATCCCTAACGGAGATGGATGAACAAGGATAAGGAATAGAGCGATCCAGAGAGATTAGAGAGCTTACACGAATGCCCTGTGAACGAAGGGCGTCGACGGCGGCGTCGAGGACGTGGCGGCGGCGACCCATGATGGCGATGGCGGCGCCATGCTTTCCAAACTGTGTGGAGATCTCGAAGCAAATCCCGGAACCCCCTCCCGTAATGAGCGCCGTCTTCCCGTTCAGGATATCGGGTTTGAACACAGACTCCATTACTGATCTGGGGACCTCGATTGCTTCCCTCGCTTCCTGCCTGTTCGCTTCTTCGACTGATGGAAGACGCAATTGGACATCCTGTGTGGCTCTGGTTAAAGCTTTATTCAAGCGATAATTAGATGCAGACAATCCAACAAATGTGATTGTTTTGGAACTACCGGACACAGGTATTTAGGTATGTCACCATCCCATAAATTATTAGGTGGGAGCCGGCTGGAAGTGATAGAAAAATTTTAAAAAAAAATTATTTTTGCACTAAGAATATTTTTTTATGTTATTCCCTATAATTTAAATATTATTATGATAATATTCATATATTATTGTGTTTTGAGAATATTCATGGTATTATAATAACACAATAACACATCAATATCATAACAATAACACATGAATAACACGGAATAACACGGAATAACACGGAAGAATATTCTCTTGTGTTAAAATAAATTTTATTTATTTTTTTATCACCTTCACAAGGCGTGATTTTATTGGACTCCGGACATACCTGACGTAATAATTTTTCGTCACCATCCTCAAATTATTGAGAATTTTGATAAAAAAAAAATATATGGGTTGGTGTTTTCCAATGAAACTTGCTATTTATAAATCGACCATCTTTTATCTATTTTTCAAATCCTATTTTAAATATCTAAATTCATTTTCTTAAGTGTTATGAAAAAACCTTTGAAAGGTGACACATAGTCTGTCTTAATCGAATGATACAATTTTACTTCAACTTCGTAATATATATAAAGATATATATCAAAATTCCTAAAAATCATCAGTTATTTTTATTAATATCTTATCACAAAATTTCAATATTTTAATTGCAGCACACTAAAACATACATGTTTTAGACTTTCTCTTTTTAATTTGGATGGCAGTGTTTCATAAAATAAATAAATAAATAAATATAAAAAAATATAAAAAACATAAACAAAAAAAAACAAAAAAACAAAAAAAAAAGAAGTTTTGATTATATGCAGTCCTTAACGCCGATAAATGGGCCCGCCTACATTCTGCGTAAAATTTGAGATGGCCCGGCCCAACAAGGTCACATGTTAAGTAGGCCCATCTTACTTTAGCAGGCATATAAGAAAAACTATAGTGGACTCACAATAGTGCCTACAATTTATGTTATCCGACAATTTTTCAGATTTCTTTTGATCTGTTCGACAAAGTGTATAGAACAGTGTTTAATTATTACATTTATTAATTGTTCACCTAATATAATCTCAAATATATCAATTTAATAAAGAGTTGAAAATTATTCATATTCTAATATTACAAGTAATAGAGTGATATATTAATATTTTTATTCCAATATTTATATAGATAAAAGAAGTATTATAAGGAAAGAAAATAAATTTTTCATGTAAATTTTAAAATATGAAAAATTTATGTGACCTGACCCAATTTAAATAATTTTTCTAGTATGCGTCAAAAGTTGACCGCTGCTGGTCAGCCAGCGTCGACCACTGTCAGTTGCCCCCTGCTCATTGCAATGAAACTGCTTACTGAAACATAGTTTAAGCTACGAAATTCCGACGTGCATTGTGGAGTAAAGAAACACCTGAAGAAGCAATGCATCACCCTGAATGTTATGCAGTAACACAACCAAAAGAAGATATTACAATGCACCACACATACTGTGTAAGGACGTATTCCCAACACGTGATCATGAATAATGTCATATCAAGGATCCGACGATAAATCTTTGTAATAGTTGATTGCGGCCGTTGTACTCAGAATACGATGACTTTCTTCAAATTTATGAAGTTCTCGTCTCACGACTCTTAATTACGACATATGTTGTCCACAACTCATAAGTTCAGCTTGTGTGGCCTACAGACATTAATTATTGCAACTCTCCAACAAAACTTATGGGACGAACTACGGGTCCACAACTCATAAGTTCAGCTTGTGTGGCCTACATACATTAATTATTGCAACTCTCCAACTTGTATGGTTCACGACTCATGCAACTCTCAACTCTGGCATCTACAACTTACAAATATTATTCAACTTTCTACTATGACATGTGTGACGAACTACATCCTTTGTGGCTCACAGCTCTTGCAGCTCTCAACTCCGATCACTTCTGCCTACAAAAGTTATTCGAGGTCACCACTATGACCTAAGTGACCAACTACAACCTACATGGCTCGCATCTCATGCATCTCTCATTTCTGACCCCTTAGACTTACGAACGTTATTACAACTCACTAGTGCAACCTTTGTGGCTCACAGCTCATGTAACCCTCAACTCTGGCCTTTGCAACTTATGGGCGTTGTCGCATCTCACCAATACGACCTACATGACCAACCACGAAATAAGTGGCGCACAACTCCCGCAGCTCCCTACTATAACCTTTATGGCTAACTGGTGTTCATGAAACAATCATCTATGACCGATATGACCAAATACTACCATGACTTTCAACCAAGATCTCTAAAACAAGATGATGATACAACCATTACCTACAACATTTATAACAGGCTGCCATCTTCATAGCAATCGACTCCGACCATTACAGTTTGCTATCACTAAGAAATACCTTTATTGCAACCATATTACAAACAATTAACAATGAACTACTGTCGTACATTCACAATTATTAACTTTATGACTCTATCTTCCCTAATTTATGATAAGAGTAAACTTATGTACTTACATCACGTAGTGTATTATTTCATTGAGCCAGTCCCCATGATTTTTCTCCTTTACAGGATTTTTCGCGTTGTGTATCCTCGTGTTCATGTCACTTTTATCTGTGCATACCTCGGATTTTCGTCCAATGTTAAATTATTACTCCACAACTACGAATCTTCTGACACACAACAATCAATATGCAATATAAAATAATCATCTAAAGTTTTAAATAATTTCCAATTTGCACAATCAAGATCACAATTTGTTAAATGTTAAAATAAATCCACCTTAAGTCCTCCCCCTAAAATATGATTTTGTGTTACTTAAAATAAGCATAAACGCTGTGGATACTTCTATTAGGATAGATTTTAAAAATTTAAATTTGTGGTTACCACTTTATCACAACGACTAATCTAATTATAATATGGAAAATATCATGAATGATGGCCATCATGCACGCCACTATAAATACTATGGAAAATATCTAGCATGCAATCCGACATTGTCTCATATCATAATCTTCTTATGACAATTATGTTCATCATTTGACGTAATTACCTTAAAAAAATGTCATGCATCCTCTTTCTTTAATATTATATGAAGAGATAATATTCAAGTCAAATTTTAATATTGAAATTTATTAAAAATATATAATAAAATATATTTAAATATTTAATATTTAATAATAGAGAATTTAATAATTCAAAAAAAAAATGTATTTTTATTTATTTATTTATTTTTGTTCTAAGGATATTGATTAGTAAGATATATAAGTAATGGTCCAAAAAAAATTAATTTAATTTATATTATTTAGTAAAATTGATTCTAATCGGTTAATGCATATCTTTTTGTTTAAATTTATATTTTGCAAAATATTAATTTTCTTAAGTTTTAAATATAATTTCTTATGGTAACATTTATTTATGGTATGTGCCCTCTATTTATCGCGATAGACATACGTCTTACAAAATTAAAGATCAGTGTCTTCATCATTAGCTATTAGATGGACTTTTTAGTAATTACAAAAATATTTGAATCTAATAAAACTGGCGAATTGATGCCGGCCGACGAGAAGTTCGTCAACAGTTCGTCTGACCTTAACTTCATCGATATTTGATCTGAAACTCAACAATCTACCGATCAATTTTAAGGCTGATCGTCATCCAATGAGAAATCCTTTCACACGTCCGTACAATCGATCGATTCAAACGCCTCCCTTGCTAGCATTATTCTATCAGTCGCTAACAGGAATACCGATCGATCGCGCTATCCTTCTGAGCTGTCCGTTCTACCTTGACATCTGTGGTGCCATATTTTTTACATACAAAATTAAAAATAAAGAAAATTTCACTTTAAATTCGTTCTTAGAATATTATTCAAAATACTTAAAATCATTATCTTAAATTAAAATATTAATTATTGAATCTATAAAAATAATATTACTACGTCACTACTTTCAAAATGATTTTTTCTTCTTTTATTTCACAACCTAATCTTAATGATTCGAAGCATGATCAATAAAAACAATCATTTTGCATCCATTGGTACAGAGTCGCCAACTATGGCCGGCCACTTCAGCCATTGGGCTGTCACATCTTGCCGGTACATCGTAGAAAGCAGGTTTAATTTGAGCGTGAAAGTTGTGGTGGGCTACATTAATCAAATGAGAAAAGTAGGGCATCTAAATACACATTATATAATTTTTATATATTTATATATTAAACATCTATAATTTTTACATATTTATATGTTTATGGCATCAAAATATTAATAATATAAATATTGAATATTAAATATAAGATATGCATTTTTTTTTTTTTTTGTCATGTGTTGAAGTCAAGTGAAATTATTTACAATAAGCGAGAGAGGAAGGATTCAAATCTACGAAGAAAAACTTCAAAAGATTTACAGTCTGTCGCTTTCAACCACTCGGCCACTCTCCCATTTACGGGGCCGATTCCACTTAAGATCGAAGGAAACTCATAGATAGAAGAATTTCAATTTTCATCCAAATCTCTTGAAAGAAGTGGGCAAAGCTTCCACGACAGTTTCCCCCTCATTGCCATCACAATCCGGGGAGAATTATATGGTTGATGAGTGCTGGAAAATTCACGGCAATAGAGTAATGGATTATCGTCTTAGCGTTGCGCGAGGATTCAACACACACTCAGATAAAAATGAATCAAACTGTGATAACAACATAAGTTTTTACAAGGAAAAACCGTAAAGGGGAAAAACCACGGGGTCTGGCCCAGTTGTAAAAATTCACTATAAGTTGATGATTACAGATGCCCCTTGTCCCACAGGCCGAAAGGGTTACTAGCTTTCCAAGTTACAACGTCGACTGACGACGTCTAGTCAGCGGTGGTTCACGGAGGTCAGCGGTGATCGATGGTAATCGACGACAATCAATGACGGTCGGCGGTGGCCGACGGAGATAAGCAGTGGCTGACGACAGTCGATGACGGTCGGCGGTGGTCGACGAAGGTCAACGGTGATCGACGACTATCAACAGTGGCAGACGGTGGTCGACATAGGCCAGCGGTGGTTGTCAACGGTCAGTAGTGGTCGGCGGTGATCAACGATGACAAGGATGATCTTGGACTTGAGCTCCTTATCAAAGCCTCAAGTTCTCTCTTAAGCCTCCTCATTCATGTGAGGGGTGACGCTCTATTTATAATATTTTAAGTGCAATTAATGCAGGAATATGAATCATTTTGATCGGACGGTCCAGAGAGCTTCCCTCGATCAGATGACATTTGATGGACATTTGAGTGCCTTAACAATGTCGGAATTGAGCAATCTTGGGCTCGTTGGATTCGTCTTTTTGAGACGCTCAATTCGACTATGAACTCGCTAGATTCGACATCCGTTTGACCTTTCAAATGCCTCCGGAAATCCTCCAATAGTGGTTTAATGACTTGATCCGGACTTGATTTAACTCGGATTGGAATAACTTTCATATCATTAGGTCGTCTCATCGAGCCGATCAGTTTGACTATAAGTTTACTGAAATCGGAGCTTTGGATGACTCTTAATCAAAGTTTGAATGTTTCTTGTTCAAGAAATTACACTTACACTCGTGCTAGCTGATGAAAATTTGTTGGTGGCGTATCAATGGTATTTATGTAAATTTCTCTTATCTACATGTTCTAGCAACAACGAAGCTTGTATCCAATACTTAAACAAATATGTTTATACAAATTGTTAATTGAGGATTCAGTATTCTTATCGCGCTAATACGGTATTGTGATCTGTCATGATTAGCACATTTATTCATTAAAAAACTGCACGTGTCATCAACTTGGCTAAACAGAAGAGATGTAAGCAATATTTATTAATTTAATTATATCATAATTTTATATAAATAGATGTTTAAGTTATTTGCATGAATCATGATATCTCAGATGGGGCAGCTGATGAGATAATTTTCTATAAAAATTAAAATAAATAAGCCTGAAATGTAAGAATTCAGTTCATAAAATGATAAATTTTATTCTTTTACAAGCAAAAAATAAATAAATATTATAAAAATGGCAGTCTAATTATATTTGTTATTATATTTATATTTGAGTTCTTAATTTCAAATTTAAAAGTTTCATATAATTTTTTTTAGTCTTTTAAGGTTGGTCAGTGTCAACATCATTATGTTGCTAACCTATGGCTTATATGCCTTATACTCATAACATGTCTAAATATATATTATGCCCTGCACATGTCACATGTTGACTATTAGATTAGATGTTATTGTTTGGTTCGCGCGTTTCGCCAGCTTATCTGAAACAGCGTTTTAGTTTTTACACTAAACGCAGGCCGCAGGTCGACCCCTGCGGCCGGCCTGCAGGCCGCGTTTCAAGATAAGCAACTTATCCTGAAACGCACAAGCTGCCCCAAACGGACCTCATTAAGTTGGGGTCACATTGTCCTAAAATTCTTTTTCAACAACTTTTTATATATTATGCCCTGCACATGTCACATGTTGACTATTAGATTAGATGTTATTTGTTGAGTTGCACCAAATTCTTATTATATTTTTTTGGTCTATCTCAAGGAATTTAACAAAAAAATCAATCACTTATATTATTTATTTTTGATATATTATATAAGAACTAATTGTTATCTTGGAAATACAAAAGCATATCAAATTAGAAGTATAAGAATTCTAGAGAAAGATGGTTTTAAAATTTATATGAACAAATGTTTGATTGGAAGCAATATAATGATCTCTGTAAATGGTTAAGTGATATGGAGAGGGAGAGTGCCCCATATGAGTACTATGAATGAGTACCATTATCTTTGGAAACAATGGCTTAGTCAAATATACAACCTCTAGGATCTCTTAGCTGAGTTGAATGTCGAGTATGTGATCCAAACACAACTTATTGAGACAGGCAATTTAATGAATTTCAAATTTGGGCATCTGAGGGTAATCAGTTACTTAAGGGCTTGGATGAGTTCTCAATTTGGCAAAATATAGTAAATTCAAACATTTCACAATCAAAGATTTGTATAACCTAATTCATCTTAATCAGGTGAGTTATTCAATCTTAATCTATTTATTGTTCAAATGGATGAGAATGCTATTTGTAGAATTCATGTTGGTTGGTTGAAATGGAGGAATGCATCAGCATCGGGTAAATTGTTTAAAAAATAAACCACTTCAAAGAAGTGTCATATATATATGGTTAACTAAGTAGTGTCAACTTCACCGAATGAGGCTGGCTATTTCTTCGATGAAAATTAGCTTCCACGAACCACTAAACATAATCATCCACTGTACATACTGATAAATATTGACTAATTTTTATTTCTATAATAGTTGCATTGATTTGTAAAGCTACATCTATGTTGCAGATGAACATTCATAATTTGAAAATTTGGATGTATGACAGATTATATTTAGGACGAAAAGGACTGACAAATGTGTTCTTGAATGACGTTGATGAACTCGTGCAGGTGGCATCACATCCACCCATCTATCATTGAGGGCAAGTTTTAGTGTCCTTGTGAAAAGCAAAAAACTTAAGCTTTTCTGTCACTGGAAGAAGTTAAGTTGTATATTTACTGCAAGAGCTTTAAACCTAATTATTTCTACTGGAGCATTACAAGAGGCTGGTAAGATTCTTTTAAATGTTTAAAACTTAATTCAATATATAGAGTAATTTTGCAGCGTTAACCGATTTTGTATGCTGCACAGGCCAAGTAGTTGAGTTGTACTCCCTCCATTATATTGTTGCATGTTCAAACTCCTTAGCGCTTGGGGACTGCGCAGTGGGCCTCGGAGCATTCCAAATGAGTTGTTGACGACGGAAGTTTGTAAGTTAAAAATCTTAAATTAAAAGTTTATTTTGACTCTAACTGTTGAAAGTGCCAATTAAACACTGGTTTTAATTATGCAGGAGGATTTCAAGCAGCTCCGAGAGAGGCACTTGGCCACTCAGGCCCAGATTTTCGCCAATAATAGTGGTAGTCAGTCAACCAGTATGCAGTTCAAGTACAAGCTTTGGACCCAAGCTGCTAGAAAGAATGATGAGAGGGTTTATGACATTAGAGCGAAGGGCATAACCTTCAAGGCTGAGCTCTCCCGTAGTCCTGGACTGAGTTCCCCAAGCTCCTTACGGTCAAACCAGGAGGCTCTTGCCTAACTGGTGGTTGCAATGAACGAAGAGATCAGACAGTTGCGTAAGCAGAAGTTAGACCAACATAGGGTCGAAGATTTTATAGCTTGCATGTTGGAGGCTTAGCAGATAGTCGGAGCAAACAACCAATGACATCCTTAGAGGGGTAGGAGGGTTGAGATGACGAATAGTTTATTTTTATGTTTTCTTTTAGTTATAAGTATTATGTTGAACATTTGTTGTAGATTTTTTTGTTAGCTTTATTATTTTTATGGGACAATTAGTGACAATATTTTCTTTTTATTAATGACATTGTTTAGAGACTTGATTTGTGATATGACTGAATATATTGTGGTATGTGATGTGGAATATGTTTTTTTGTGCAAATTGTGGAAATAAAATTGATCTTCTAGTTTTTTTTTTTCTGTGGCACATGATTGCATCGGATTCGTGTTCGTTTTCCAACACAAAATCCGACGCTATATTGACAATAATATTTCGTCGCCCATCAATATTTTCCGCCACAAATTCGACGATAATCAGATGATATTCTTCAACATCCGGTATTTTCAAATGCAAAGTTCAATTTTTTTTCTGTGGTACAGGATTGCGTCAGATTCGCATTCGTTTCTCGCCACAAAATCTGATGTTATATTGACAATAATATTTCGTCATTGATATTTTCCGCCCCAAATTCAATGATAAGCATATGATATTTTCAAATGCAAAGTTTGATGCACGTTTCGAATAAGCAAAACGATGCAAATTATTTGCATGTGATTTTAGATGTTAAATTCATAATATATAAGATTGGTGAGATATTTTTGTGAATCCCTCAATTAGGAATATTTGTATTCATCCTAATAACAATTCTCAAAGTCAGGAGATTATCCTCATCCAAAATTATCGTAGGATGCTTTAAAATAGATTTTTTTTTTTCCATTCATAAATATCTTACTCATTTGTATGTGTTATTTTGACCCCCAATTAATGAACTAAGGTAAAAGGGCACTTTTGTAATGTGGTATTGCTCACCTACCACATCTCACCTACCGCTCACCTACC
>NW_018164616.1:2108880-2110377 GCF_001263595.1 Phalaenopsis equestris | reverse complement strand
GAAGAGATCTTAAGCTACCACAAAAGAGGAGAGAATAGCTATAGAGTTAGAGAGGAGGAGAGCATCTTGAGGCCTTGTATCAAGGTGTCGCTTGAGAGGGAGGCCATAGAAGGAAGATGAGGGCTCATCTCTATGTATAAGCTATGTATTCTCCATTTCTTTTGCCTTAGTGAAATATTTGATTGATTCCCTCCCGTGGACGTAGATCCATTTGGATCGAACCACGTAAACGATCTGTGTTTGCTTGTGTTCTTTTTCGTCTCATTTCTATGCCAGGAAGTACATATCTCACAACAATTGGCGCCGTCTGTGGGAAGATCCATACTTCTTGGCTAGAGGTGTTCACGTAAAGGTGTTCGTGGCCAACAACGAAGAAGAGGAGTTCTGAGCAGTGGAAGCTTTGATCGACTGGATTCGCACCGCAGGTTGTGCGGTTCGGCGAGACGGAGGAGGAACAGTCCGTGAGTGAGGGCCAAAAATTTGCGACAAGGTTGCCAGCAGAGGATTTCGGAGCAGGAGTTCGGTCTTGCGAGCAGCTCGGCCAGAGGGAAGAGGTGGAGATCGCGCAGAGAAGGGTTTAGGGAGTTCCTTGTTCGGGAGTTCGCGAAGCAGAAGGACCTAAGCAGTTTGGCAAGGCGCTACGGCTCTGGAGAGGTAGTTATTCTCGTGTGAGAGGCAGAGGAGGGATTCCTGATTTGTTCCGTTGGACGCAGAGGAGTGCTTGCGGAAAGGAGGCGCGAGCACAGAACAAGAAGTTTTCTCCGGTGAACAGGTGTGATCTCTGCCAGAAGGGATCAGAGCTCTCCGGTTCGGTTGACGAAGGCAGTGAAGTTCACGGGGAGAAGTAGGTAAAATTCATTTGGAAGAAATCCTAGCCACGACAATGAGTTCCGTCAAATTCGACATTGAGAAATTCAATGGGAAGAACAACTTCGGCCTATGGAGAGTAAAGATGAGAGCTCTATTGGTTCAACAGGGTGTTGCAGAAGCCTTGCAAGGGTCGACGACATTGCCGGCCAATATGACCGAGAAGGAGAAGATCAGCATACTGGACAAGACCCACAGTTTGATAATCCTGAACTTTGGCGACAAAGTTCTGAGGGAGGTGTCGAGGGAGACGACTCAAGCACTTTGGGCCAAACTCAAGGTACTCTACCTAACAAAGCCTTTGGCTAATAGGCTCTTTCTGAAGCAACGCCTATACTCCTTCAAAATGCATGAAGACAAATCCTTCTCAGAGCAGATTGACGAGTTCAACAAGATCATCGACGATCTCGAGAACATCAACGTCAAGATGGACGATGAGGACAATGCACTACTGTTGCTAAACTCTATTCCCAAGAGCTACGAGCATTTCAAGGATGTGATGCTCTATGGAAGGGTGCAAACTATTACTCTGGAGGAGGTTCAATCTCTGATTAGAGCCAAAGAACTTCAGAGGAAGCATGATAGGGACAAGGAAGTCAGCGGAGACAGTCTTATTGTCAGAGGAAGATC
>NW_018164616.1:2096811-2102723 GCF_001263595.1 Phalaenopsis equestris | reverse complement strand
CATATGATGCTTTTTTGTAAAGAGTGGTGGTCACGATGGCTGGCGGGCGGTGGTCGATAGTGGCCGGCCACTGCAGTAGTGGGAAGTGTTTGTTGGATCTTCGCTGCATAAAAAATGTTGTTTTTCCGCTCCTTCTTCATACTTTGATTTTTTTTTTTTTGTCAAGTTCTAGGCCCCCTTCCAAGAAGGAGTATGACTTTATTTATAGAGTCTGGGAGAGGCATCATTGTAAATAAGAAAGAAATTCATATCACTCCATCAAATGACTTAGATGGATTCCCTTGATCAGAAGACATTTGTCAGACATTTGAATGCCTTGAGAATGTTGGAATTGAGTGATCTGGGGCTCGTTGGATTCGTCTCATCGAGACGCTCGCTTCGACTATAAGTTTGTCTTGCTTCAGACTTGTTTTGTCTCGGATTGGACCAACTTTAGTATCATTGTGTTTGTCTCGTCGATTCGCTCAGCTTGACTATAAGTTCGCTAAAATCAAGGTTCTGGATTATATTTTCACTACAGATAAGAAATGAGTAAAATGAGAACCAACCCCTTAGACTGGGGATCATGGCCCTATTTATACTTGAATGTATATATTTTATTTTAGCTTGTCTTAAAATAAAATTAACACGTGGTCTCTACATAATATTAACTCCATAAAAATATTAATATGCCACATAAGCCAAATAATTAATGTTTATTTGATCACAATTTTAGACTTAAAATTAATTAAGATAGCATATAATGTACAATTTTATTGTATATGGAACCACACATAAGTTTTTGTAACACATGAGACGTTGACCTTTGTGTCTGTGGTATGCAAAGACCTTTTAGAAGATGACATATGCCGCCATTATTGGTAATGACATTTAAGAAGTTTGGTGGACATCAACATTGGCATTGAAGACATGCATATGCCTTGTAAGCAATTTCATTCATTCATATTGTTGATGCCATTGGGCAATGAGGCTAGCATGTGTTAATGTTAGAGTTCATGACTTGTACCGACCTTTTAAGTATTGACATACAACATAGCATGCATCTGCCTAATAAGAAATAGCACATGTCAACGACATTCATTGCTTTATCGGCAATAGTGGGTGATAAAATCATTAGGTGTCTGTGGTTAAAAAAAGCCTTAGTTGATTGGTATAGGCTGGCATCAGTTGTCTGGTTATTGTGAGACTATAATGATTGGGAGACTATAAATATGTAATATTTGAAGATCATTTAACCTTTCAATTAATATTATGAAGTCCTAAATTATGTTACATGTGCTCGATTTTCACTTGTATGTATTCAAATGAGATTGTTTTTAGTGTATATAAATTTGTCTCGTTGAGATGTCTAGAAATATAATTTGGATGGTGTTAAATTTTATTTTAATTTATCAACTCAAATATTGTATCAATATTTACAGAGGCGGACATAGGTTGGGTTCCGGGGGCACCCCGCCACCCCCGTGCTCTAAGTTTTAGAGTTTTAATAAACGATAGTAACACTTCTATCTTTTGCCCCCCATAAAATATTACTACCCCTCTTACGATGCCTTTGCCTCTTTGGAATTTCCACAAACTGGGAGCGAAATCTTGGCAAAGCACAAAGGCAAGGCAAGGTGGTAGTTAGGAAGATGGAAAGGTGCGATGCAGAATGGAAGTACTTTAAGGAGGGAGAGGAGATCATGACCAATGAGATGATCAACAGTGTCGTATTGTAGTTAATGGAGGAGCTGACAGATGACTTACTTGAATTAGGAGCGTGATTAATTGTGAATTAATTACGACATCAAACAAAACTCTTGTCTGATGGAATTAATAAATTTAATATCTCATACTGAGAAAATGAATGACTACTCCATGAATACATATGCTTGTAAATTTACACTTAAGAACTTTTGTTATTCTTGTGTTTATAATGGATGAGAAAAAATTGGGAAATGACCATTTAGAAAAAATGAATGGTTTGCTTACATACCACTCAATTCTAATCTATTTAGATCTCAAACACCTAAATTTTAATTATTACATACATATCACCTTATATATACATGCATGGAATGGAGTATTTCACTTTCTCAAAATTAAAATAGCTGTATTTGTGATATGAAAGATTTTCAGAGTGGTATAAATATGTTGGATATATAAATACATAGAAATATGTTGATTTGACAATAATTATCATTTCGTGATTATAATAAATCAACTAAATCAAGAAATCAAGAAAATTTTTTGGAACCATTTCTTTTCCTTACAAATCATAATTAAATGTGTGTTTGGGGCAGCTTGTACTTATCCAAATAAACCGCTTATCTTGAAATGCGGACCGCGCGGTGCGACCCGTATTCCGCATTTAGAGTAAAAAATCAACTGTGTTTTCGGATAAATTGCTCAAACACAGTTTTCAAATGGTGATGGAACATTTTCAAAAAGCCGCCAGAGCAAATAAGTTGCCCCAAACAGAGACTTAAGAAATGAAAAAATGACCCCCCACGGGTAAAAAAGTAGTTTGGATGAAGTTCTGATGTATAAATATGTATGATTAAATATTGGTATATTTGTAAATTCAGAAAGTTTTAAAATCATTTCGACCCAATTTTAATTACAAAACTATCAGCTCAGAATTGACCTACTGGGTGAAACGAAATCTGATCTACACATCTACTTTAAGTTCTTTACCTAAAACAAATCATACGCTAAGTTAAGAAGCGTTAGAACAATAAAAAAGCAAATAGTTTCTCCTCTCTATAAAACCAAACCAATGGAAGTTGGGACTTGGGAAAGCATATCCCGCGCGGTCAAACTCCATTCGAACTGGAACAGGCTCGATGCCCTTCGCCTCCGCCACTAGAAGACGCCATTTATCATCCCTTTCTTCTTCTTGGGACCCAGCCAACTCCATCGTCCTTTCCGAGGCCTTAATCGTCGCTCTGAGCTTCTCAATTGTTCAGGAGAGACAAGAAACTCCTCGGCTAATCCGCTTCACCTCTTTTTTAGAACGCTGAGCTCACAAAGTTTGTAGCTTTTTTTTTTTCTTAGATGAAGTTCTGGTTCTCAACCTGTACCGGCCTTGAGGACTTTGGTGTATTCAAGATTTAATTTTTCCCTTGCTGATTTGCAGTTTATTATTGATTTTTGTTGGGATTGAGTTGGGATTGTGGAGTTAGGTTTGGGGAGGAGTTGAGGTTTAACGCTGGGATTTGTTGGATTTGATGTCGTCGATATCGGTGGAAGAAGATGGTGGGAGAGGAAGCATGTGGGATTTGGATCAGAAGCTTGATCAACCCATGGATGAAGAGGCCGGAAAGCTTAGGAATATGTACAGAGAGAAGGTATTTTCCCTGTCCGTTTCTTCTTTGGCTGAATTTCAGTTAGCTGTTACTGGCTTTTGTAATTTTCTCATTCTTGAGGCTTTTTTCCTTTTTATCTTTTTCTATTTTCATGGAAAGACTATGAACAAACCTTGGTTCCAATGGAGCTCCTTCTGAATTTGTTTTGTGTTTTTTTTTTCTTTTTCTTTTTTTCTGTGGTTATAGTTGTTGATTGCCGAAGTTTATTGTCCTGTCAGTGTTTGGAGAAATATTTTGGCAAGATTTTGTTAGACACGAGAAATAAGGTTAGATTTGACATAAGGTTATTTCGGTTGTTTTCTCTGAAATAAGGTTAGATTTGACATTATTGTAAAAAAAAACCAATTTTTATAAAAATTCTGTAGCTAACCCTTTAGGTTCCTGTAGTTGTTTTATTTATTTTTTATATTGGACTTCTAATCATTCATTCTGTCTGAAGTGCTAATTTATTGGGTCTTTGACATTTTGCCTTAATCTGTATCTGTCAGATTATTGAATTTGTTACTATTCTCAGAGGCCCAAACGGTTATAAAATGGCAATCTCTGGTTCATTATATTGGAAGCTAGACATTTAATTTCTATGCAGTGAAGCCTCCAAGCAATTTTTCTGAGTTAAAACTCATTTTTCATGATAAAAAGAAGTTGTCATGAAAGCAGTTTTTTGATATTCAGTGACATGTTTCATTTACTGTTTCAATCATTTATATTAGAAAATAGAATTTTGTCCTTAAGAAAAGTTCTTTGTTATTCTTCTTTTCTGTTATCTAAATTAATTTCATTCTGAGGAAGGATCTGAGGCACCTTAGTTTGGAGGAGAAGATTATTTCTCCAAGATTAGGATGCTGAATCACATGCTTTGTGATTTATTGCTTATCATTTAAAAAAAAAGAATTTTTTTTTATTTCTTTATGGATCATTTGTTCTTTGAGTCTAAATGTACTCTGATAACTTGGTAAAATTGCTGAAATACTTATGCAGCTTTCTATTTACTCAATAATAGCATTTTTATTTACTGCTGTTCTTTGTGTGCTGGATGAAAAAAAAAATCTTCTTGATCAGTTTGGCATGTACTAGCTTTGTTTATTAAAGCGTTCTATGATATGCCTTAGTAATTTAACATTTATTGGTCTTTCTTTGCAGAAATTCTCTTCACTGTTAATTCTACGACTTGCTTTCCAGAGCCTTGGCGTGGTGTTTGGAGATTTGGGAACATCCCCGTTATATGTATTTTACAATACATTTTCTCATGGGATAAGTGATCCTGAAGATGTTATTGGAGCTCTTTCTCTTATTATTTACTCTCTAACTCTAGTTCCTCTCCTCAAATATGTTTTTGTGGTGTTGAGGGCGAATGACAATGGTCAAGGTAAAGTGTTATGTCGTTATTCTTTTAATATTTTTATTATAAAATGTTTTACTTGGATGGATGCTCACAAAGGACTCTTCTGCTGTTCAGAGTATTTAGAAATATTTTTTCAACTGAAACTGGAATCTAATCTTTGGATAAAACTCATCCCCCAGGCTTGCTTTTAATATGATTTCTTACTCAACTTTGAATGAATCTAAAAGAATTCTTTTCCGTCTTCTTTTGATTGATTGTATGGACTTAAATAGGTAAACAAACTTTATTATTTTGGTCGCATGCTGGAATGGTGTTCGGGCGTGGGTAGAATTGATTTGATAAGTCCTCATTCTCAAGGGAGAGAGTGAGAGTTGGAAGCTATTTAACTTCCTATTTGAAGGGGATATTTGTAGAGGAGAGGGTAAATGATAGATAAACTAACGGACATGGATGGTGGATGGTGAAGACACTTCACCTTTAAGATTTTTGTTGGATTAGAGTGTCATTGTATAAGGGTATTTTGGCCCTCTAACTCACTAAAAGGTTAGAAGGCAAAACATCTAATCTCTATGTTGCATGTGAGACCCTTCCACCTTTGGTGTGATTAATGGAGTGATCCCATAGGCTTTATGATCCATATTGTTGGAGATCAAGATTAGGATGTTGGTGGTATCGTTATTATGTGGAGCCGAATTGTGCTGATAAATTTCCATCTCAAAGCCCTCAATTTTCATTGATCAAACTAGGCAATGAGTTTGTCTTTTGAAGAAAGGATAGAAATTTTGTATAAGTATGATTTTCATGCATCTCTTTTAAAATTTAATGGATTATTTGATCTTTATAGAACCATGAGTGTAGGCTTAAGTGAACCCCAAAATTTTTTTTTTTTTTTTTTTGTTTTTGTGTGTGGTTCTTGATATCTTTTGTATAATTATTTTGTGATTCATCATATTGTTCCTTAGGTTAAGGACACTCTTTTTCCTAACAACCCTTTCCCCTTAATGCCGAATTCAAAACACACGAATAAAAATTAGAACTCAATTTAGGTCAATCCTTTCAATTTGGAGAGAGACATAAACTTTCATTGTCTAGATGACTTTTGTTATTTACTCCAGGATGTCTAACCATGGTTAATTTTACACCGCTAAAAATGCTTGATTTACCCTGTTAAGAAATAGAAACATTGCTCACGCATTAATTTAACACCCCCCCCCCCCCCCACC